>NC_079196.1:22825511-23088011 GCF_029499605.1 Hyla sarda | reverse complement strand
AGGAGGTTTTCATTCAAAATCTCAAGATACATGGCCCCATTTATTCTTTCCTATACAAAGATCAGTCGTCCTGATCCCTTAGCAGAAAAACAGCCCCAAAGCATGATGTTTCCACCCCCATGATTCACAGTAGATATGGTGTTTTTTGAGTTATTACTAAAAAGTTCTACTTTGGTTTCATCTGACCATATGACATTCTCCCAATTACTTCTGGATCATCCAAATGCTCTCTAGCAAACTTCGGACGGCCCGGACATGTACTGGCTTAAGCAGGGGGACATGTCTAACACTGCATGATTTGAGTCCCTGGCGGCGTAGTGTGTTACTGATGGTAGCCTTTGTTACTTTGGTCACCGTTCATGTGATCATTTTGACACCACGGGGTGAGATCTTGCGTGGAGCCCCGGATCGAGGGAGATTATCAGTGGTCTTGTATGTCTTCCATTTTCTAATAATTGCTTCACACCAAGCTGCTTGCCTATTGCAGATTCAGTCTTCCCAGCCTGGTGCAGGTCTAAAGTTTTGTTTCTGGTGTCCTTCGACAGCTCTTTGGTCTTGGCCATAGTGGAGTTTGTAGTGTGACTGTTTGAGGCTGTGGACATGTGTCTTTTACACTGATAAGTTCAAACAGGAGCCATTAATACAGGTAACAAGTGGAGGACAGAGGAGACTCTTACAGAAGATGTTACAGGATGTTACAGGTCTGTGAGAGCCAGAAATCTTGCTTGTTTGTTGGTTATCCTCTACACCACCCGAGGTATGGTCGCTGGTTTCTGGGCCAGGCGCAGGGCAAATAATCACTCCGATGCAAGGATACGGAACAACAGCAGCTTTACTGAGGCAGACAGATGTTAAAGTCTTTACAGCTCAGTTTAGGCCCAAGGAGGTGACCAGTGGACTGGCAGTCGGCATTATTATGTGAACATTTATATAAACAAGTGGATTATTTTTTTTTTAGTTCAGCCCCTGCCCCCCAAAATGTCTATGCAGGTCCCTGCTGACCAGCACATTTTTACCAGGGAGGAAAACAGCATAAATCATATAAAATACATTTAAAGCAATAGAACTTCCAAGACCCAACTTTGCTACCCTGTTGTGGGACATTACAAATGCACATATATAGTACATGAATATGGCACTCACCACGAACTGAGGAGCTTCTTTATTCATAAGCAGGGTGCATCACAAGACATACAGTGGGGAGGGAGACACAGACAGCAGGGGCACTCGTCGAGCGCCCCTGCTGTCTGTGTCTCTCTCCCCGCTGTATGTCTTGTGATGGACCCTGTTAAGGAAGATCCTCAGTTCGTGGTGAGTGCCGTATTTATATTCTACATCTGGATATGATTGCTGCTGTCTTTACTTATACTAAGCACCACCATGTAGGAGGAGAGGAGGTGCGGTCAGGCAGTATTTAATGGACTTCTAATGCAGTTTTCAAAGATCCCGAACCTCGTAGTGCCAGATATCTGCTACTGTACCTTCCACCTACAAATGCATATATGGTTGATTGCTGTACCTGGATTTGTTGCTCCCTGTAGCATCATCCAATCTATGACCAGGGGTCAAGTCCTTCCTGGGAAAAAAAAAATGTGTGGGAACTCACCCAAGATTTCCACACAAGGGCTGGTCCTGCAAGACTCCAGCTAATGGAAATGGTGTTCCTGCTGTGGAGAAAGTGCAGGAACTCGGTTCCCATGGGTTCCTGCAGGACTTGAGCCCTGTCTATGATGCAACCGAATGTAGAAAGAGTGTCTCTCTGGATGACCCAGCATGTCACACCGCTCATTGATTTTAAAAGACATCCTGCAATGCCATATTTCCCCTGTGGTGGCGCTGCAGGGAAGTGGAGCTCTAGGTTCCTCTTTTAAAGAAGGTTGGGGCCCCCTGCAATCACCAAGACGGGACCTGGCGCTCAGTGAGGAGCATGTGTCGTCTACCAGTAGACGACATGTACTCCATTCATTGTAGTTGGAGCGCCGAAAAGACCGGAGTACAGCTCTCAGGCATCATGGGAATGAATGGAGCACGTGTCGTCTACCAATAGACGACACACGCTCCTCTCTGAGAGCGCCGGGTTCCCATCGCAGTCATCGTGGAACCGGAAACCCCCCCCCCCCCCCCCCCGGAGAGTACTCTTTTAAATTACAAATTAAACAAAACAAAAAATAGCAAATTTGGTGCAAAACTTTTTGAAACTCATTACCGTTTTTCACAGCAACCTTCTTCGCCATCAACCTCCTCGTGCAATCCTAAGGCGATACGGTAAAAACTAACCTGTTCCTGACACCGGTCAAGCAGGGGGCACTCTTTGGAGAGAGGAGTATATTTTGGGAGCACACTGTAATTGTCTGTAGAGATTACACAGTGTCTGCCGAGGCTGATATTACAGTCACAATGAATATTGATGTGACTGTGTTATTATGTTGAGGATTCCTGCTGCAATAGGTGATGCAGATGGTGTAAAGACGGTGTTTACTGTCATGTACAATAACCCTCACCGCGCCGCTGATTATAAGTGACTGCCGCGGCGAGAGAGGTTTCAAGGCCACCTCAGGAAATGAAGTGACATGTTTTTGTCAATGTTGCAAATTGCTTGGTGACAACTTCCCATCATTTGTGTCCTTAATAACCTCATTAAGAGCCTCTCTGATGAGAAGATGTTCTTGTGTCGATGCCGAGGGCCTAATGTGCACCAAGTTACGATCACAATAAGGAACGACAGAATTAACTGCTGGTACGGGGGAAATTTATTACAGAAGACAAACACGCCATAACTCAGCAAAGAGACACTAACAGTGTGTGCAACAGTTTACTCTGTCATATGGAAATGACATGGATCAGTGGGTAAGAGCACCAACTCAGAAAAGCTGCAGCTGGCCTCCTAGGTTTTGAAGGGGTTGTCCAAGTAAATATTTGTATATGTGAAAGTGCTCTGGATGGGGGGACAGAATAAACCTAGACATATTTACCTGTCGTTGATCCCCCCACCTATTAACAGCGCCGTTCCCACTTCTCAGAGCTTCCAGTTCTCCATCCTGATATGCAGGAAGTGCTCACTCAGCCAATCCCTCTTCACAGCGGTGATCCACCTCAACCAGTCATTGGCTAAACATTTGGAGTCTATTTCTGTATATGGGGAATGGTTGTATTTGTTTAGGGGATCTGATCTGGTGTCTGAATCTGCATAAAGGCCTGGTCTGGTGTCTATTTAGTTAGGTGGTCTATATACAGGGAGTTTCTATGTTTGTTTAGGTGGTCTGGTCTAGAGTCTGTTTATTTAGAGGGTCTGTATATGGGGATTGGCTGTATTTTTATGGAATCTGGTGTAAAGTCTGTTTATTTAGGGGGTCTGTAGGGAGTGACAATATGCGTGTAAGGGATCTGCTCTGATGTCTGTATTTGTTAAGGGGTCTTATCTGGAGTCTATATATTTAGGGGTCTGTATAGAGGGAGCGTCTGTATTTGTGTAAGGGGTCTGATCTGGTGTCTGTATCTGTATACGGGTTGGTCTGATGTCTATTTACAAGGAGTGTCTGTGTTTGTGTAAGGGGTCTGTTCTGGTGTCTGTTTATTTAGGGAGTCTGGTCTAGAGTCTGTTTATTTAGGGGGTCTGTAGGGAAAGACTATATGTATGTAAGGGGTCTGATTGTGTCTATTTATTTAGAGGGACTGTATATAGGGATTATCTGTATTTGTGTAAGGGGTCTGTTCTGGTGTCTGTTTATTTGGGGAGTCCGGTCTAGAGTCTGTTTATTTAGGGGGTCTGTAGGGAAAGACTATATATATGTAAGGGGTCTGATCGTGTCTATTTATTTAGAGGGACTGTATATAGGGATTATCTGTATTTGTGTAAGGGGTCTGATCTGGTGTCTGTTTATTTACAGGGTCTGCATATGGGAAGTGACTGTATTTGTTTATAGGATCTGGTCTAGAGTTTGTTTATTTAGGGGAGTCTATAGGGAGTGTCTATACTTGTGTAAGGGGTCTGATTTGGGGTCTGTATCTGTGTAAGGGGTCTGGTCTGGCATCTGCAGTTGTCTAAATGGTCAGGTCTGGGGTCTGTATCTGTATAGGGGAATGGGCTGGTCTCTGAAATTGTCTAAAGGGTCAGGTCTGGGGTTTGTATCTGTGTAAGGGGTCTGGTCTGGCATCTGCAGTTGTCTAAGCAGTCAAGTCTGGGGTCTATATCTGTATAGGGGAATGGGCTGGTCTCTGCAATTGTCTAAAGGGTCAGGTCTGGGGTCTGTATCTGTGTAAGGGGTCTGGTCTGGCATCTGCAGTTGTCTAAGCAGTCAAGTCTGGGGTCTATATCTGTATAGGGGAATGGGCTGGTCTCTGCAATTGTCTAAATGGTCAGGTCTGGGGTCTGTATTAGTTTAGGGAGTATGGTCTGGAGTGTACATAAGGCATATGAAAAAATAGGATGACTTTCTGGATATTCAGAAGTCAAGTTTAAGAAATTTTTGTGAAATAGACCCTCAGTCCTCAGATTTGGAGCCGGTGTCCTGTCATGATGATGTATTGTAGTGATGACGTCTTTCAATACAGGTGGATTACGCTGAAGGTGACATTAACTTCACAGTTGTCCACAGCTCTAATGACATCTTTATAGAGTAATAATGTTTCCTGAGTTCCGTATACTAAACAACCCCAGACAGCCTCTCATATACCTGTGACTTATTCACACTGGGATCACATTATCCAATGACAAAACCATCTTGTTATGAATGGAATCTTAAGCATCTGAAATGTAACAGGACTGAACCCAAGGCCTAATGTGAATGGATTCGAGTGAAATCTGCTCCAACTTACCTCTAGCAAATGATATGTTCAAACAACTGTAGCTGGGCCTAGGTGGGGGCCGCACATTCCTTAGGGCCCCCACGCCTATAGAATGCATGGGCTTAACAAATAACCTGGGTAATTTATTTTGCACGTCTCCAATGGAAATGAGTAGAAATGCGTCTGTATAAAGAAAGCAAATTACAAGAAGGCAACACGATGTTCATCTATGGAAGCCCTGTGTCACTACGGAGATATTTATGTGTCATGATCCCTTTAGAAGCAGTCGGGACCAGTTGTGTCGACTTGTGCAATGTGCATGCTAGACTGTATGTGGTGCACTGTTCAGCAGTGGTGGCGCTTGTGCTTGCACAAGCGCCACCACTGCTGAACGGTGCACCACATACAGTCTAGCACTCAAGTTTATACAGGGGTCAGGGAGGGGAGTGTTACCATACTCTGTGTCTTGGTTGTGCAACTTGCATGACTGAGGAAAATGTTATTTAAAGATTTTTATTTTTTTAGTTAAATAGGAAAAAAAACCTATACTCGCCCTCCTCGCGCAGCTGCCCCATCTCACTATCTGTCTACGCTGCAGAGCTTTCTGGACCTTAGGACCTTTCTGCTCAGCCAATCAGTGGTTGAGGTGGGACGCTCCCAACGGCTGTTGTGCCAACATAGAAACAAGGAAGTGCAGAGCAGCGGAGACCTATATCGAGACAGTGGAAGCGGAGTAAGGGGGGAGGTAAGTATTGTTATTTTTTTTTCATATTCACACATCAGAATTTTTTATGTCGAATTCTGCATTCGAATTGAGGACGGAGATTCTGCTGTGCTGTGCACTCGGCGGAATTTCCTTGCCAAATGTTTCCGTTCTGTTTTCCATGTCTGCAGAAAGAATAAACCTGTTCCTTCTTTCTGCGAACACCGCACGGAATGCATAGCCGTCTACAAAATGGCACATTCCTGTTTGGTCCTAGCGCCAGCATATTATGCCGGTGCCTGCAGACTCTGGAATGTCCGTGCGGAGATTTTCCTTGCGGACATTCCGTAGTGTGAACATAGCCTAAGAAAGCTATCAGAGGGCTGAGAGGTTTGCTTAATACATAATGGCCCTTATTTACTAAAATTTGAGCTTAAATCCACCACATTTTATGTGGGAACATAGAAAACGTGTTGGTATTTTTCTAAACTGTTAGGAACATGCCCCTTTTTTGACGTCCATGCCCCTTCCCTGTTGGCCATGCCTGTTTTTCAAGTCTTATAAGTACAATGGAGACTTGGTCCGGATCAAATTAAACGAGTCTACTCCAACTAGGAGTCTTAGAAACTCAAGGAGTAACATTTTCCCTTTTGCCCCACAATGATAGGCCTCTTAGTAGCCAAGCCAGCAACCTGCTCAATATTGACGAGGGCGGAGGCTCGTGACGCCATGTTCATTCCCAACTCGTGATGTCATGGCCTCAATGCAAGTCTGTGGGAGGGGCATGGCCGTGACCTCACGAGCCTCCGGCACTGCACTCGACGCTCTAAATGAACAGGGAGATTGCGGGGGTCCCCAGTGATCAGATGTCTTATCCCCTATCTTTTAGATAGGGGATAAGATGTCTAGGGCTGGAGTAACCCTTTAAGTCTCAAAATGTATTTATGATGCTTTCCTTAAGGAGAAACATTACCCTTAAGGCCCATGTCAACCGGCCTTTCACTAGGCAGACAGCCCCCTGCTCTATACTGATGGGGGTAAACCCCTAAAACAACTGTCTGCAGATGTTTTTTATTTCTGCTTCTGGAGAGATATCCTGCTTGGCTTACATTCCCAGTCACTTTCTAAGAGAGCTGTTTTGCATATCCATTCTTCTGCCACATAAGACATCACCATTTTACATAGTGCCTAGTAATTCAAGGGGGCCCTGTTACAGCTCTTACATTATTGAAACTTTTTGAAATCTAAATTTTTCACTGAAATATTCGGCTAAAGAGTATTTAGTATTTATATGTGAAGATCTTTCGCCATTTGATGCCCTCTAAAATACATAAAAAACAGACAATAACTCCAGACAATGACTAACCTAAAAAGATCTCAAAGAAGAGAATCTATTCAGTAAAACCTACAAGGACAAATACTTAGAGGAACATGTAAAAAAGTCACGTACAGTTCAGTACACCGCATTCTATAGAAAACATTGCCAGAAAATATTTCCCCTTGTACAGGAATGTCGACCCTTGTACAAAAGAAATTATTTTCATCTTATGTCATCAGTTTAACACATTTTTGTCAATTTATTTCTGTGCTGATTTTACGGAGATGGCAAACTGGGCAATTGTCTAGGGCTGATGTTTTCCAGGGACTACCATAGGGTCTATTCACGCGGCAGAACTTCCACTTGCGGAATTCCACCTCAAATTAAAGCCCATAGACTTCTATGGGATTCCGCGCTCCCATTAACACTTCTGAATTTCCTTTTGTGTAATGAGATCGCCGATATGATGGCACGGAGGCAGGTGATGGCCCTCCAGCCATCTTCTTAAATGATTTGGACCCGATCATCCCCTACAACTGACCGGCAACTGTATTTTAGCCATTTTAGATCCCATTTTGTTCAGAACGCTGGGAGACGGAGGCTGTGATCGCGATGTCACGGCCATGCCCCCTCATGATGTCACACCACGCCCCCTCCATTCATGTCTATGGGAGGGGGCGTGTCGGATGACACGCACCCTCCCATAGACATGAATGGAGGGGGCGCGACGTGATGTCACAGGGGGCATGGCCATGACGTCACAACTAGTGTTGCTCGCGAATATTCGCAATGCAAATTTTATTTGCGAATATCGCAAATTCGCGAATATAGGACTATATATTCATAATTACGAATATTTTTATTTTTATTTTTTTACAGTACACATCACCCCTCTCTGCTTCCAGCTTGTGTGGTGTAAAGAAGGCTCTAATACTACTGGTGTGAGACTGGCGTGCGAATTTTCGCATATGCGAATTTTCGCTTATGCTAATTTTTGTATATGCTAATTTTCGCATACGTGAAAATAAAACGCGAATATTACGAATATGCGAATTTTGCGAATATACGACGAATATTCGTCCATATATTCGCTAAATATCGCGAATTCGAATATGGTTTATGCCGCTCAACACTAGTCACGACCACTGCCGCAGGCGTTTGTTTAGAACGCCGGGTGCTGCATGAGATCACTGGGGGCCCCAACAGTGGGAACCCCGTGATCAGACATCTTATCCTCTATCCTTTGAATAGGGGATAAGATGTCTAGCAGAGGAGTACCCCTTTAAGCCTTCAGCACTTGACTGGACTCCTGTGGCCCCTTTAAGTTAAAAATAAGTCAATGTTTAAGCTCCTGGCCTCCAAAGGTAACTTCTTATTACATGCGGCTATGAATTTTCCCCCTTTTTTCCCCTTAAGAGTTAATTCTACCAATCTTTCTGAATCCTTAAAACTGTAAAGTTTGCAGATACGTGCTATATAGCCTCATGTCTTCATTCCCCTATATATAATAAAAAAAACAATAGGCAATACAATAAATGTGGTTAAATCAGGTGACGTGCGCTGCGTGGGAGATTCTGTAGGAAGCCATTAGGGACAGAATCCATTCAAAACCAATAAAGTGTAATAATTCTTTTGTTCTGTATTCAACTCTTTATCATTTTCTTCTCGAAGTGTTCCGAGCGAACCTACTTTGTAATACTGTTTGCGGTAATTATTGACTGAGTTCTTCTTAACAAAGTTTCAAACTCGTCTTGTTACAAAAAGTGAATTCAGGCTAAGAGGGTCCTAGATCATAATACAGAGTGTTACTCATTTATTCTCTTTGTCATCGTGCATGAAAGGAAACATTAAATGGGCACTATCATTTAAACACATTTTTGCTATTGCACTCCTTATGATAAATAAAAAATCTTTCTAATGTACTTTGTTTTAAAAAAAAAATTAAGTTTTGTGTTTAAAAAAGCTGCCACTAGGTGTCTCCCTTCTTGTCCAGAGCACATTTCCCCCCCATCTCTTGATCAGACGACTTTGGACTCCTGCTGGCCTGGCAGAAGTCCAAAATCAGGAAATGCAGTCTGGAGTGCAGAGGGGTGTGTGTGCAGCCTTAGCCACTCATAGCTCATCTCACACTGGGGGTTGTGTGTAGAAGAGTGAGGGAGGAAGTTCTCCCCTGTTTGGCTTCAGATGATGTCACACCTGCTGGGGAACGCCCCTTTCCAGTCTGTGAATCTGAGACTGAACAGAAAATGCAGAGCAATATCAAGGTAGGAAACAAAAAAATAATTAAAAAAAATAAAGGCAGGGGGTGGAGAATATCATTATGGGGGGCAGTGAACTGGGAGGATTTTAAAATTTATCAAGTTAATGAGAGGTACTCTTTAATGTATAAACAACTTATACAACACTGAAATATTTTTTCAGGGCTCAATATTACATTTATTCTGGGGGCACAGTGTATTATTTTATTCTGTGGGGTATAGTGTGTTGCATTTATAGTGGGGGCACAGTATTATTTTGACTGGGGCGCAGTGGTTTAATTTATTCTGGGAACATAGCGTATTAAATTTTTTCTGGGGACCCAGTGTGTTGCATTTATTCTGGGCCACAATGTGTTAAATTTATTGTGAGGGCACAGTGTATTAACTGTATTGCGGGAATACAGTATTATTTTTTTGGGAGGCATATTGTGTTTCATTTATTGTAAGAGTAAAGTGTGCTAAACTTATTGTGGGGGCGCAGTGTGTTAAATGTATTTAGGGGGTCCTGTCCTACAGGGTATGGTACTACTCAATGCAGACCTGAATATATATATATATATATATATATATATATATACCACTATTTTAGCTTATAGACTTAAATGTATTGCCCCCAACTAATTGCTAAAACCAAGCAAGCTTTGTTGGTGGTCCCCAGAGTCATATTGGAATTCGCTGTTTTGTGGACATGATTTCAGTGCTCAAGCGCCAGGGATCACCATCTTTGGTCCTCTTTCTAGAATCAGAGAAGGGGTTCGACCACGTGCAATGGGAATACTTGGAGAAGGTCCTGTTCAAATTTAGGTTAGGGAGCCATTTTGGAAAAGCTGTAATGGCTTAATACTCGCAGCCCTCTGCTTGTGTTTAGTCTTCTGAGGTACTATCCAGGGAGTTTTGTATTACCAACAGCACGAGGCAGAGGTGCTCCCTGTGCCCATTGATTTTCTCCCCCATTATGGAGCTTTTGGCGCAACAAATTTTGTCCTCTCTGGGTGTATCCAGGGTGATGATAGACATACAGGGGACCACTGTAAAGGCTTATAGCGGGCGATGTGATATTATGCCTCACATACCCTAAACACTCTCTGAATTCAGGTAGAAAACAGACATGGTCGCACATCTACAATCTTGTATAATGATCTGATTGCTTCTCAGCACAATATCAAAAACTAACAGGTTGTTAGTATATATGTTTTGATCAAAAAGTACAAAGCCCACTCGCCACGTCAAGGCCATCTATTTAGAGTGGGTCCCTAACGTTCCTAGCATAAAATGGCGTAGCACTGGGCGGCGACCACCACCGCCGCGACACCTGTGCCCACAAGGGGAACGACCCACGGGCAGAGCGGCCCCAACGCCACTCAAACCAGTCCATGGGTCTGGTTGGCAGGGTTATATTCAGAGGGCACAGTGGTTGGCAGGGTTATATTCAGAGGGCATAGTGGTTGGCAGGGTTATATTCAGAGGGCATAGTGGTTGGCAGGGTTATATTCAGAGGGCACAGTGGTTGGCAGGGTTATATTCAGAGGGCACAGTGGTTGGCAGGGTTATATTCAGAGGGTACAGTGTGTGGAAGGGCTATATTCAGGGAACACATTGTGTTTCAAGGTCATATTTAGAGGGCACAGTGTGTGGCAGGGCTTTATTCAGGGGGCACCGTGTGTGGAAGGGTTTTATATATATATATATATATATATATATATATAGATATAGATATTCTGTCTACTCCAACACAAAATATATACCGTATTTTTCGTCCTATAGGACGCACCGGCGTATAAGACGCACCCAGTTTATAGGTGCAAAATCAAAAAAAATAAAGATTTTGAACCCAATAGTGGTCTTTAACCTGCGGACCTCCAGATGTTGCAAAACTACAACTCCCAGCATGCCCGGACAACCGTTGGCTGTCCGGGCATGCTGGGAGTTGTAGTTTTGCAACATCTGGAGGTCCGCAGATTGAAGACCACTGCATAGGAGGTAATACTCACGTGTCCCCGCCGCTCCGGACCCGTCACCGCTGCCCTGGATGTCGCTCCATCGCTGTCGCCGTGTCCCCGTCGCTCCGGAACGTCTCTGCTGCCGGCCGGGTATCCTCGCTCTCCGTCGCCGCCATCACGTCGTTACGCACGCCGACGCACGTACGCGACGACGTGATGACGAGGAAGGAGAGCGCTGGCCATACAGGGGATCCCTGAACGGAGAAGACACCGAGGAGGCAGGTAAGGTCCCTCCCGGTGTCCTGTAAGCACTAACCTGGCTATTCAGTCGGGCTGTTCGGGACCGCCGCGGTGAGATCGCGGTGGTCCCGGACAGACCGACTGAACAGCCGGGTTAATGTCACTTTCCCTTCAGACGCGGCGGTCAGCTTTGATCGCCGCGTCTGAAGGGTTAATACAGGGCATCACCGCTATCGGTGCTGTCCTGTATTAGCCGCGGGTCCCGGCCGTTGATGGCCGCAGGGACCGCCGCGATAGGGGTGTATTCGCCGTATAAGACGCACCGACTTTTTCCCCCCAGTTTTGGGGAAGAAAAAGTGCGTCTTATACGGCGAAAAATACGGTATGTGTATATATTCTGTCTACTCCGACATTAAAAATATATATATTCCAGACAAGCGAGAAATTCCTGAATCCCATAATGTGCTCCTCCCGCCCTCATTGAAAGCATCCTCTAAACCTCCTCAAGTATCTAATCCATCGTTCATTACAAACTATTATGTTTTGCGAGCGAAAGTGGCTCCCCGGCGACAGTGAAGGTCATTTTTATTGCACTTTGATAAAAATGAACTATTACCAGTACTAATGACACCAAATCTCCCGTCCGGCGGTGAGGCTGCGCTGGACAGGGGGGGGGGGGGGGGGGGGGGGGTTGCTCCGCTCATGAAATCATGAAATGTCAAATGTCACAATACTTAGGTTAATCTACAGTCGTGTAGAAAACGCCAGACCGCGGGCATTTTCTACACGACTTTAATATATGAAATTGTGATAATTCATATATTACAATATGGAAATCTTTTCCCATAATGCCGGGCTACTGGAAAAAACATGCATATCTGCATAACATTCACACGTGCATGTATTCTTATTACATATCAGGCTGTATAGTACAGTGTTTCCCATCCAGGGAGCCTCCAGCTATTGCAAAACTACAATTCCCAGCATGCCCAGACAGCCTTTGGCTGTCTGGACATGCTGGGAGTTGTAGATTTGCAACAGCTAAAGGTCCTTTTGGAGACCCAATCCCTAGATCAGTGTTTCCCAACCGTGGGGCCTCCAGTTGTTGTAAAACTACAACTCCCAGCATGCATCATCACGCTGACTCCGTTGCCTGGACACATAACTTAAAGGAGTAGTCCAGTGGTGACCCAGTGGTGAACAACTTATCCCCTATCCTAAGGATAGGGGATAAGTTGCAGATCGCGGGGGTCCGACCGCTGGGGCCCCCTGCGATCTCCTGTATGGAGCCCCGACAGCCCGCGGGAAGGGGGCGTGTCGACCTCCGCACGAAGCGGCGGATGACACACCCCCTCAATACAACTCTATGGCAGAGCCGAAGCGCTGCCTTCGGTAATCTCCGGCTCTGCCATAGAGATGTATTGAGGGGGCGTGTCGGCTGCCGCTTCGTGCGGGGGTCGACACCCGCTATCTGGCCAGGGAGCCTAGCCCCCGTACAGAGAGATAGCAGGGGGCCCCAGCGGTCGGACCCCCCGCGATCTCAAACTTATCCCCTATCCTTAGGATAGGGGATACATTTTCACCACTGGACTACCCCTTTAAGGCCCCCAATACGCATACAAAAAGGCAGCAGAACCCACCAAATTTGGTGGGGCCAGCCAACTGTCTAATGATCAACACCTAGGGGACATGCGCCAAAAATGCATGTGCTGCCGCCTTCTCCTTGGTGCATGGCAGCATTGCTGGCAGCTAGAGTTGAGCAAGCTTTCGGTTCGCCACAAATCGTCTGCTTTTTTGTCACAGTTAACCAGCAAATCTTTTGGTTTAATGTAACATCTTGCTGTGCTGATTGCTGTGTGCTGGTCCAGCAAGTAAGGAGTTAATTACCGTTGCCGAGCAGCGCAAGTTATCCCCTTGGGGGTTGTATACATTATACAGCCATTTAAATGGCTGCCTAATGTACACAGTAAAGAAAGTGATACTTACCATCTCATTGCTCATCCGGGCCTCCTCGTGGAATCATCGCTAGAGGCGGAGCTACACAAGAAGAGGCCCAGACCAACATCAAGATGGTAAGTATTAGTGTTGCTCCCGAATATTCGCAACGTGAATTTTATTCGCAAATATCGCATATAGCACTATATATTCGCAATTACGAATATTCGTTTTTATTTTTTTTTCCCCCAGTACACATCACAGTGATCCTCCCTCTCTGCTTCCAGCTTGTGTGGTGTAAAGAAGGCTCTAATACTACTGTGTGAGACTGGCGTACAAATTTTCATGTTCACTTATGCTAATTTTCGCATATGCTAATTTTCCGCATATGCGATTTTTCGTTTATGCAAATTTTTGCATATGCACTAGTAAGTATCACTGTATACATTAGAACCCATATAGATGTCTGTATAATGTATACAACGCCCTCCCCCCCCCCCCCAAGTAGTTAGTTAACTAGCACTACTCAGCAGTTCTAATTAACTCCTTACTTGCTGGTCTGAGCTGTAAGTGCGGCTGCAGCTGCGATCACAGCTTAGCCCCAACATTGTCAGGTTCCCACGAGCTGCAAATGGAAATGTTTGAAAGTTTGTCTAGCAACTTTGGATTGAATTCAGGTTCAGGGGGCTAGGCTCGCTCAACTCTACTGGCAGCACTCGTCTATTTACCAAAGACAATCTCTGCATATGATGCTGAGCACATGCACTCAACTTCTTTGGCCGACCATGCTAAGGCCTGTCCTGAGTGAAACCTGTCCTGTGAAACCACTGTTTGGTCTTCCCCACCTTGCTGCTGCTCAGTTTCAGGGTCTTAGCCATCTTCTTATAGCCTAGACCAGGCATAGGCAACTTTTGGCACTTCAGATGTTTTGGACTACATCTCCCATGATGCTCTTATAGCCAAAATGCTGACAAAGCATCATGGGAGATGTAGTCCAAAACATCTGCAGTGCCGAAAGTTGCCTATGCCTGGCCTAGGCCATCTTTATGTAGGGCCATGAGGTGCCATGTTGAACTTCCAGGGACCAGTATTAAAGAGTGTGAGAGCGATAACATCAAATTTAGGACACCTGCTCCCCATTCACACCTGAGGCCTCGTAACATGAACAAGTCACATGACACTGGAGGGAAATTGGCTAATTGGTCTCATGTTTGACACATTCACTTAGGGGTGTACTCACTTTTGTTACTCACTTTGTGTTGGGTTATTTTGAGGGGACACAACATTAAACACTGTTATACAGGCCGTGCACTCACTACTTTACATTGGGGCAGAGGGTCATATATTTATCACAATCTTTTCCTGCCGTCCCCAGACTTCCAGACAACAAGGGTCGTCCATCGCTGGCAGATACACACGTGTGGGCTCCATGTGGTGTACAGGAACTCATTATTCCCAGCCTTATCATGTATTTTCCACTTTGAAGACGAAGGATTTGTAATCTTTCTAATTTCATATTAGGAAAGTTTTTCAATACGATCTCTACTCCGGTTCTTCCTAACAATTTTTATATCTAAATTCACAACATTTATTCTTAGTAGGAATAACAGCAGGGGATTGTTATTAATTCATTATATTATCGTGCTCGTTTCTGTAATAAGGAGCCCACGCACCAAGTTAACCCTTTCTGTTCTCCACAGTTTGGGGCAGATTTTTATACATCTTATTATATTCAGTAGTTGGTGCAGAAATCGGAGTGATGGGGCAGCTGAATAATACATAAATTTAGGTGCACTACTGTGGTAGATGTGATGGGGCAGCTGGTAAAATAATCCTTCAGATAGACAACCTCCACTGTGATCACTTAGTCAGCACTGGTCCAACTTGTGGGGTCCCCAATGATTAGCTGAATTTGCATTGACCATATATTTCCCCCGCGACAGCTATGGAACACATGAAGGTGCCCTATAGACCACCTTGTTGACTCACAGGAGGGAAGTTCTAAGAGGGGACCCTTTCTTTGACATCAATATATCCTAATAGGACATATGGACTGGTGTTGTCAAAATAATTTTTGGAACATTGGAAAAACTATTTGAAATTACCATGGTCTTCTATGTTCATAAATAATTGGGTCCTCAAGCTTCTCACTTTTGTGCTAAAAAATTCTGTGACTTTTTCCACCACTTGTGTTGAATCTGGATGTCCTCCTCTATTATCCTTTCACTTCTGACCAGCTGGGTCTTCCCATAGTATATAAAACAAACATAACTAAACAGTTAGGGTTCAAGTAGGCTTGGTTTTGGTTTTCCATGTCTTTCCATATTGACTTTTCTTAAAGGGGTTATCCACCATAAGGTGACTTTAGTACTTTCCTGCCAGACAGTAATGGACATGCCAAGGAAGGATCTGTGCGTGTCTTTGGGCTAAATGGCTATGTTGTGAGTCCATCATAATGCTGAGGTTATCTTTTTGTAAAATGGCATTTCTTGTTTGTGTTCCTTTCCTCATACTACAAGTCCAAGGATCCCTTGTTTGTAAGTGTAAGGTCATGTTTCTCCCTCCCACACATCAGCCGCCCCACCCATTGCAGTACAGCTGCAGCCCTGTAGAGAATGATCTTTTCTCCACCCAGTGGTCGCTCCACCCATTGAAGCACAGACATGCTCCTTTTCAACACCTGACTAGTGATGTAATTTCTCAGATCGCACTGCAACCTGGAGAAAGCTGAGACAACACTCATTTTGTATGCTACTAAAAATAAACATGGGGCAAAGATCACACAAGAATTGTGGGACCAGCCATCAAACACACGTACAGACACTATATTATGCACTTCAATGGGGGGGGACATTTATCAAAACGGCAACCCATAGCAACCAATCAGATCGCTTCTTTCATTTTTCAGAGGCCTTTTCAAATTTGAAAGAAGAGATCTGATTGGTTGCTATGGGCAACTCAGCAACTTTTACTCTGGACAGGTTTTCATAAATCTCCCTCAATAACTTTACAGCTCCTGTAGCATAGAGAAATATGAAAAACATGCTGGAATACACCTTTGAGTAAGACCAAATTCTAAAACAGGCAAATTAGTGATGATCTTTGCTCCTTTCTCAATATGTTGGTCATCTTCAGGGTTGAAGGATGTAGGTGTTACCAAAAAATGGGACAGTGACTAGAAATTTGGTGAATCTCACTTTGTAAAAACAACTTAAGTTGAGTCAGCCTTAAAGGGGTACTCCAGCCCTAATACATCTTATCCCCTATCCAAAGCATACGGGGCCGGATTATCATGACATCACAACTCCGTCCCCATGTGACATCAGTCATGCCCCGCCCCCTCAATGCAAGTCTATGGGAGTGGGTGTGATGGCCATCACACCCCCTCCCATAGACTTGCATTGAGGGGGCGTGGCCGTGACATCACATGGGGGCGGAGTCTTGATGTCACGATACCCCGGCCCAGTGGTCATCACGCTTCACACTAGGAGCCTCCAGCGCTGCAGAGAGCTCATAAAGGTGGGTGCGGAATGACAGATTGTGGGGGTCCCCAGCTGCGGGACCCCCACAATCATACATCTTATCCCCTATCCTTTGGATAGGGGATAAGATGTCATTACTTTCCCTTTGATGGCAGCTTCCATGATTTTTTTGGTCACCAATAGATGAAGTAGACATAATGGTGGTCTACATCATTGACTAAACCTTTATAGAGTCAACATAGCTAACATTGTGAGAACTTGTAAGCCTATGGAAGTGGAGCACTCACCCGGGCAGTCTTTAGAAGTTCAGCTTTTTTTCTTCACAAAACAAATAAAAGCATACAGGGAGACATACAAGGGAGTGGTGATACAGGGGAGGCAGGGGAGGAACAAGAACAGGCTACAATTGTTTCACTCCGGACTGGCACTTGCTTCCTCAGGCCTGCACAGGCCTGAGGAGACATACAGGGGAGTGGTAATGCAGGGGAGACGGGGGGGGGGGGGCGAACAAGGGTGGGCTAAAATTGTTTGACACCGGACTGGTGCTTCCTCAGGCCCGTACGGGCCTGAGGAAGCACCAGTCCGGCGTGAAACAATTGTAGCTCTTCAATAACCAAAATTTTGGGCCACTTGGAAATACTTAAACGGACATATAACAGGTATAATTATCTCTTGTACCTTTCAATGTATTATGTAACTCCCAAAAATAGAGATGAGCATTGACAACTTCTGGGACATAACTAATATAATGGGTGTGATGACTCGCTCTTGCAATCAGGTGCGGTTGCAGTATTGAGATAAGGAGACAGCGTTCTTAATTCAAAGTCCAGTGTTTTATTCACACTTTAGCATACAGAAAATAGTCTTAGTACTCAGAAAAAAAGAAAAACACAACAAAATCCACCTGAGTTTCCTTGGTGTTTGTTCACACCAGAGTTCGTGCCGTGCGGCACTCAGCAAGACTTTTCCTAGCCTCCAGCTAGGCTGTTTAGCAGCTTCCACTCTTAGGGTCTCCAGAGGGAAGAACTCCAGACACAGCTTCCACATGCACTGTGAGCTGCAAATGGTCAATCCCTCGCAGCTGGTGAAACAGCCTCACTTTAAGGCCAACAAAAGCCGGCCTGGATTGTGGGGAATGACCCCCACCATGCTCTTGGTCATTCCCAGTAAGAGCTGTCCCGAAATAGCCTTAAAGCTATACTACAACTTCGTGTCAGACTGCCTCGCAGTACAGACACTGAAAAATATCGGCTCTTACTTCACCAAAGCCAGGAGCTTTGGTGACACATAACGTCCATTGACCACCAGACCTTTCACCTTCTCACATGGATTATTCAATTGCTTCTATTGATTTGCCCTGCATTGCCTGAAAATAGTTCTCCATACACCATAGGGTTTCTTTCTTCTATAAAAATCCAAAAGTGAATCAAAAGTATTAAGTTTCTTCGGCCTGTCGATCCTAATGCTATACTGATGGGGTTGCGTGTCAACAACGCTTGAACGTGTATCGAGCATCAATTCTCCCATCTCTACCAATATAATGGCCTTACTGTGTCAATAATATGTCTTAGGCTCGGCTTCTGAGCCCCATAGGACTGTAAGACAGTTTAGCCTCGTCATAAGGTGAACAGTCGTGTCTAACTAAAAAGCATTTGTCCCAATTATACTAATAGGTGACGCTTGTCCTGATTCCTGACCTTTATACATGCGTCCCGTCAGGTCTCTAGATCTCATTAACTTAATGAATTACCCACGGTGGTTGGACGGGTTGTCCTTTCGCGCCGATCCTTCTTATAGTCTCCAATACCTAATGAACAGTGGAACAAGCCGGGTCACTGGATGCTCGGCTCCTCTTCCATCTTACTAACATTGATTTGGAGATAATAAGTTAAGTGTCTATGGAAAGACATCCATTAATTGTACAGTGTTTTATTTCATTATGGGAATCTAAGGCGTTTGGTAGAGTCATAGGGATCCTTGGGCATTACCTTGCGTTTAGCCGTGAGGACATCTTCACAAATCATCGCTATGGTGTCAAAGGATTATTGGATGCAATGATAATGGATAGGCTCAGAGTAAGCAGCACACTGTTCTTCATATACTATTATACAAGGCTAAAATTGCCTTTTCTCAACAGAAAAATTGGTTCCCACAGAAGGGCAAATTGGGCAAATGACCCAAGAAATCCACTACCCACCAAGACAATCTATAGCAGGTACTGTATATAAGTTTTTTCCATCTACATCAGCATAAAGTGGGTGTATATACAGTACAGGGCTGGTATTATTTGACACTGACAATACTTGGTGTCATGAGTTGCGCCGCGGCCAGTCATGCTGGCCGCAGGCGTATTCACAGCCCGTCTACCTGTACAGCTTCAGGGTCGGGCAGCGCCTAGGCCAGCATGTCTGGCTGCGGTCGCACGGTTACTTACCTGACCATGCTCCTGGCTCATCTGTTTCCTCTGAGTGCCGGCATGCGCATACCCGTTTAACCCCTTAAGGACCCAGCCATTTTACACCTTAGGACCTGGCCATTTTTTGCACATCTGACCACTGTCACTTTAAACATTAATAACTGTGGAATGCTTTTATTTATCATTCTGATTCCGAGATTGTTTTTTCGTGACATATTCTACTTTAACTTAGTGGTAAAATTTTTTGGTAACTTGCATCCTTTCTTGGTGAAAAATCCCAAAATTTTATGAAAAATTAGAAAATTTAGCATTTTTCTAACTTTGAAGCTCTCTGCTTGTAATGAAAATGGATATTCCAAATATTATTTTATTTTATTCACATATACAATATGTCTACTTTATATTTTTTACACTCGCATGTTCTTGTAGACCCAATTTTTTTATTTTTACAAGGGGTAAAAGGAGAAAATGTATACTTATATTTGTAGCCCAATTTCTCTCGAGTAAGCACATACCTCATATGTCTATGTAAAGTGTTCGGCAGGCACAGTAGAGGGCTCAGAAGGGAAGGAGCGACAAGGGGATTTTGGAGCGTACGTTTTTCTGAAATGGTTTTTTGGGGGCATGTTGCATTTAGGAAGCCCCTATGGTGCCAGAACAGGAAAAAGAAACACATGGCATACCATTTTGGAAACTGTACCCCTTGAGGAACGTAACAAGGAATAAAGTGAGCCTTAATACCCCACAGGTGTTTCACGACTTTTGCATATGTAAAAAAAATTTAAAAAATTTCAATAAAATGTGTGTTTCCCCCCAAATTTCACATTTTTGCAAGGGTTAATAGCAGAAAATACCCCCCAAAATTTGTAACCCCATCTCTTCTGAGTATGGAGGTACCCCATAAGATGACCTGAAGTGCACTATGGGCGAACTACAATGCTCAGAAGAGAAGGAGTCATATTTGGCTTTTTGAGAGCAAATTTTGCTCGGGGGGCAGGTCGCATTTAGGAAGCCCCTATGGTGCCAGGACAGCAAAAAATACCCACATGCCATACCATTTTGGAAACTAGACCCCTTGAGGAACGTAACAAGGAATAAAGTGAGCCTTAATACCCCACAGGGATTTCACGACTTTTGCATATGTAAAAAAAATAATTTTTTTCACTAAAATGTGTGTTTCCCCCCCAAATTTCACATTTTTCAGAATTTCACAATGTTCAGAAGAGAAGGAGTCATATTTGGCTTTTTGAGAGCAAATTTTGCTCGGGGGGCATATCGCATTTAGGAAGCCCCAATGGAGCCAGAACAGCAAAATAACCCCCACATGGCATACCATTTTGAAAACTAGACCCCTTGAGGAACGTAACAAGGGGTACAGTGAGCATTTACGCCCCACTGGTGTCTGTCAGATCTTTGGAACAGTGGGCTGTACAAAATTTTTAATTTGCGCAGCCCACTGTTCCAAAGATCTGTCAGACACCAGTGGGGTGTAAATTCTCACTGCACCCCTCATTACATTCCGTGAGGGGTGTAGTTTCCGAAATGGGGTCACATGTGTTTTTTTTTTTTTGCGTTTTTGTCAAAACCGCTGTAACAATCAGCCACCCCTGTGCAAATCACCTCAAATGTACATGGTGCACTCTCCCTTCTGGGCCTTGTTGTGCGCCCCCAGAACGCTTTGCGCCCACATATGGGGTATCTCCGTAGTCGGGAGAAAATGCATTACAAATTTTGGGGGGCTTTTTTCCCTTTTACCTCTTGTCAAAATGAAAAGTATAGGGCAACACCAGCATGTTAGTGTAAAAAAAAATGTTTACACTAACATGCTGGTGTAGACCCCAACTTCACCTTTTCATAAGGGGTGAAAGGAGAAAAAGCCCCACAAAATTTGTAAGGCAATTTCTCCCGAGTACGGCGATACCCCATATGTGACCCTAAACTGTTGCCTTGAAATACGACAGGGCTCCGAAGTGAGAGCGTCATGCGCATTTGAGGCCTGAATTAGGGATTTGCATAGGGGTGGACATAGGGGTATTCTACGCCAGTGATTCCCAAACAGTGTGCCTCCAGCTGTTGCAAAACTCCCAGCAAGCTTGGACAGTCGAGGGCTTTCCGGCAATACTGGGAGTTGTTGTTTTGCAAAAGCTGGAGGCTCCATTTTGAAAACAGTGGCTTACCAGACATTTTTCATTTTTATTGGGGAGGGAGGGGGCTGTGTAGGGGGTATGTGTATATATAGTGCTTTTTTTTTATTTTGTGTTAGTGTAGTGTAGTGTTTTTAGGGTACAGTCACACGGGCAGGGGGGGTTACAGTGATTTTCCCGCTGCGAGTTTGAGCTGCCGCGCAAAATTTGCTGCGTCGCAAACTTGCAGCCTGATACTCACTGTAAGCCCCCTGCCAATGTGAATGTACCCTGTACATTCACAGGGAGGGGACCTCCAGCTGTTGCAAAACTACAACTCCCAGCATGCACAGTCTATCAGTGCATGCTGGTAGTTAGAGTTTTGCAACAGCTGGAGGCACACGGGTAGGGAAACACTGAGTTAGGAAACAATGTTTCCCAACCAGTGTGCCTCCTGTTGTTGCAAAACCACAACTCCCAAACATTCTCAGGCATGCTGGGAGTAGTAGTTCGGCAACATCTTTAGAGCCAGATGTTGCCGAACTACAACTCCCAGCATGCTTGGAGTTGTAGTTTGCAACATCTGGAGGACTACAGTTTGCAGACCACTAATACAGTGGTTCCCAATCTGTGCCCTTCCAGATGTTGCAAAACTACAACTCCCAGTATGCCAAAACTGTCCAGGCATGCTGGGAGTTGTAGTTCTGCAACATCTGAAGGGCCAGATGTTACAGAACTACAACTCCCAGCATGCCTGGACAGTAAGGGCATGCTGAGGATGTGTAGTTTTGCAACATCTGGAAGGGCACAGTGGTCCCAAACTGTGGACCTCCAGATGTTGCAAAACTGCAACTCCCAGCATGCCCAGATGCCAAGGGCTGTCTGGGCATGCTGGGGGTTGTAGTATACAGGGTCCCAATACAGCAATGCATGTCGCTTTACGGCGACGTGCATTGCTGTAAAGGGCCTGACCGCGGCTGAAGATCTACTCACCTGTCGCTGCCGCCGCCATCTTCCTCGCCGGGATCCGGGTCTTCAGGGACGAGGTAAGTACCGGGGCCGGGCCCCAGCACTCGCCCGTCCCCCGCCGCGTCCTTCGGTCTTCCTCCCGTCCTCTCCGGACTTCCAACCGAAGAATCGCAGGGGATCGGAGGATGCTTCAGCATGGTCCTGGCTGTCTGTGACAGCCGGGATCATGCGAAATTACCGGGCGGTCGGGTCCCAGAGACCCGATCAGCCCGGTATCGCCGCAGATCGCAAGGGCGATTTCCCTTGCGATTTGCGGCGATCGCCGACATGGGGGGCCTACATGGCCCCCCTCGGCGTTTGCCCTGGATCCCTGCTGAAGGATTTCAGCAGGGATCCGCTTCCGATCTCCGCCGGGTGAGCAGCGGAGACCAGGAAAAGACATGACATATGCATACGTCATGGGTCCTTAAGAGGTTAAAAGGGTGACCGCGTGTAGGCTCTCTGAAATTTATCCCCTTGGGGACGAAGCCCATTATAACCCTAAGGACGGGAGCATTTTTTGCACTTCTGACCACTGTCACTTTCAGCATTAATAACTCAGGGATGCTTTTATTTTTTCATTCTGATTCTGAGATAGTTTTTTCGTGACATATTCTACATTATGTTAGTGGTAAATTTTTGTCAATACTTGCATCATTTCTTGGTGAAAAATTAAAAAATTTAATGAAAAAATTTAAAATTTAGCATTTTTCTAACTTTGAAGCTCTCTGCTTGTAAGGAAAATAGACATTCCAAATAAATTATATTTTGATTCACATATACAATATGTCTACTTTATGTTGACATCATAAAGTTGACATGTTTTTACTTTAGGAAAACATCAGAGGGCTTCAAAGGTCAGCATCAATTTTCAAATTTTTCACAACATTTTCAAAATCGGAATTTTTAAGGGACCAGTTCAGTTTCGAAGTGGATTTGAAGGCCCTTCATATTAGAAATACCCCATAAATGACCCCATTATAAAAACTGCACCCCTCAAAGTATTCAAAATGACATTCAGAAAGTTTGTTAACCCTTTAAGGGGTTTCACAGGAATAGCAGCAAAGTGAAGGAGAAAATTCAAAATCTTCATTTTTTACACTTGCATGTTCTTGTAGACCCAGTTTTTGAGGGGGTAATAGGAGAAATAGCCCCTCAAAATTTGTAACCCAATTTCTCTCGAGTAAGGAAATAGCTCATATATGTATGTGAAGTGCTCAGCGAGAACAGTAGAATGCTCAGAAGGGAAGGAGCAACAATGGGATTTTGGAGAGTGAGTTTTCCTGAAATGGTTTTTGAGGGGCATGACACATTTAGGAAGCCCCTATGGTGCCAGAACAGCAAAAAAAAACAAAAAAAAAACACATGGCATACTATTTTGGAAACTACACCCCTCAAGGCACGTATAAGGGGTCCAGTGAGCCCTAACACCCCCACAGGTGTTTGACGACTTTTTGTTCAATTCGGATGTGTAAATGAAAAAGTGCAAATTTACCATTTTTACAAAGGGTAATAGGAGAAAATGCCCCCCAAAATTTGTAACCCCATCTCTTCTGAGTATGGAAATACCTCATGTTAGGATGTAAAATGTTCTGCGGGCTCACTACAATGCTCAGAAGAGAAGGAGTCACATTTGGCTTTTGGAATTTTTTTTTGCTGAAATGGTTTTTGGGGGGCATGTCGCATTTAGGAAGCCCCTATGGTGCCAGAACAGCAAAAAAAAGCCACATGGCCTACTATTTTGGAAACTACACCCCTCAAGGAACGTAGCAAGTGGTACAGTGAGCCTTAACACCCCACAGGTGTTTGACCACTTTTTGTTAAGTTGGATGTGTAAATGAAAACAAAACTTCATTTCACTAAAATGCTTTTTCCCAAATTTTTTATTTTTACAAGGGGTAATTGGAGAAAATGCCCCCAAAATTTGTTACCCCATCTCTTCAGAATATGGAAATACCCCATGTGTGGACGTCAAGTGCTCTGCTGGGCACTACAATGCTCAGAAGAGAAGGACCGCCATGGGGCTTTTGAAGACAGAATTTGTTTGGAATGGAAGTCAGGGGCCATGTGCGTTTACAAAGCTCCCCGTGGTGCCAGAACAGTGAACCCCCCCCCCCCCACATGTGACCCCATTTTGCAAACTACGCCCCTCACAGAATTGTATAAGGGGTGCAGTGAGCATTTACACGACAGGGCTCTGAAGTGAGAGAGCACCATGCGTATTTGAGAACTAAATTAGGGATTGCATAGGAGTGGACATAGGGGTGTTCTACGCCAGTGATTCTCAAACAGGATGCCTCCAGCTGTTGCTACACTCCCAGCATGCATGGACAGTCAGTGGCTGTCCGGAAATGCTGGGAGTTGTTGTTTTGCAACAGCTGGAGGCTCCATTTTGGAAACACTGACGTACAATACGTTTTCATTTTTATTGGGGGGTATAGTGCAAGGGGGTGTATATGTAGTGTTTTACCCTTTATTATGTGTTAGTGTAGTGTTTTTAGGGTACATTTGCTCTGGCAGCGGTTTACGGTGAGTTTCTCGCTAGGAGTTTGCACTGTGGTGGAAAATTTGCCGCAGCTCAAACTTGAAGCAGGAAACTTACTGTAAGCCTGCCCGTGTGAATGTACCCTGTACATTCATCAGGCAATGGCCCCACAGCTTCACAACCCTATGATAATAAGAAAGTATCTTCTTCTATTACCACTCATGGAGTCACACGTCCCAAAACGAGATCATCTCCACATAGTGGACGTATGATTTACAATTCCACTTATCATAAAAACAAGAATAATCATATCAATAATAAAAACAAAATAACCTCTGAACCACAACACATACTATTTTCTAGAGATAAATCTGACACTAATAAGCATTATCAGACCATTAATTCAGAACCAATAGGGTCACCTTCTGTAAATAGTAAAAATTCTAAACCCGTGACTACTGAGCGTTTAGATGGAGCGTTTATCACTATCGAACCATGTAATGCTAAACATTCTGCTGAGATTTCTTTGAGCTCTATATCATCAGGAGATGATCCCTTAAAGGATATCTGCAGCGTTACAAACACTTATCCTCTATCCTCAAGATAGGGGATAAGTGTTTAATCGTGGGGGGTCCGAACACTGGGGCCCCCGGCGATCTCCTGTACGGGGCTGCGGCTCTCCCGTGCAGGGGGCGTGCCAGCCGCAGCATGACGTTGCGGCCGGCATGCCTCCTCCATACATTTCTATGTGAGAGGCGGGGAGGAAGCATTCGTGCCTCCCCACATCCCCCATAGAACTGTATGGGGATGGGGAGGAGACGGGACCATGAGTGCTTATGGCGGCGCCCCGTTAGGGAAATCGGGGAGGGTGGTCCCAGTGGTCGGACCCCCCGTGATCAAACACTTATCCCCTATCCTGTGGAATGGGGATAAGTGTAATGCCGCTGCAGTTGTCCTTTAAATATTACTATCCATGAGGTTCCGGGAGAGACGACATTAAATAAGTTTTCTACATATAAAAGATGCCTGATGAAGCAGAACCTCCACGAAACGCATTGCATTGTGGGAATAAAGTAGAAGTTTTACCTTCACCTTGGTTTCAAGCGCCTCTCTGACTCTGCCTATATTGGAGGAAATTGTGTTGGATCTTTGTAGCCATTGAGAAAGTGTACCTTGCAGAGTCCTGTCTATACCGTGTACCAGTATAATTTCTCTACACTTCCTGACCACGTACCTTGCCACTAGCCCTGACCTTCCTGCCAGTCCATCTCTGAATTTCCTTATTAAATTGTATCATACCTCACCTCACGCCTCCCGACACCACTGTGGGTTAGTTGTACCAGGGGTAGCGACCTGGGAGATCGCCTGCCGCAGCAAGTCCATCCCGCTTTGCTGCGGGCTCAGATGAAAACCAGCGGCTCCTTAGACTCCGCTCCCTGGTGCAGCTTTCTCCATTAGTACAGCGGATCCACTACTCTGACCGTTACACTTGGGCAGTGAGTATGGTGGTGTTCTTTGGGTATCATACATTGGGGACCACTATTAATAAAGAACTCCAGGAAAAATGTACTTATCCCCTATCCACAGCGATCGCCAGGGTGGGACCCGGGCTCTCTCAGTGAGAAGCACCTATTGTCTACTGGTAAACGGCACATGCTAAATTCATTTCTATAGGAGCGCCGATGATGCCCGACTGCTGTATTCGGGTCTTTTCAGCACTCCCATAGAAATACAGTGACCCCTCAACATACGATGGCCCCGACATATGATATTTTCAACATGCGATGGCATCTCAGAGGCCATCGCATGTTGAAGGCAGCATCAACATACGATGCTTTTGTATGTCGGGGCCATCGCATAAACGGCCTTCCGGCAGCGCAGACTGCTTCAGCTGCCACCGGATAGCCGTTTACGGTCCCCCCGTGTGCTCCAGTGATGGTCTTCTACCTGTCCTCGGGAAGCAGGAGCGTCCTCTTCAGGATCCCCTCCATCGCTGGCGCTCTCCATCATCGTCATCACGTCGCCGGGCACGCCGTCCCGTCATGCCATAGGAGCAGCGTGCGTAGTGACGTGATGATGGCGATGTGAGAGCGACGATCCCGGGCAGCAGAGACGTTCCGGAGCGGCAGGGACATCACTGGGACGCAGTAACAGTGATGGAGCGCAACATCCAGGGCAGCGGTTACAGTCCGGAGCGGTGGGGACAGGTGAGTAACAACTTCCTATTCTTTACATTGCATGGATCCCTCAATATACGATGGTTTCAACAAACGATGGTCCATTTGGAACGGATTACCATCCTATGTTGAGGGACCACTGTAAATGTAGTGTGAGCCATATGCAGCACAAGCTCTTCACTGAGTGCCGGGTCCCATTTCTGGAAATCGCGGGGAGTCCCTGCAGTCGGTCCCCCTGCGATCAGCTACTTATCCCCTGTCCTGTGGATTTCTCTTTTAAAGTGGATATCCCAAGGATCTTCAAATATATATACTCAGCCATCTTTAGAAGTCCCATGGACACTTATCATTGATTAGATATATGGATAGGGGATAAGTTTTAATTAAAGGATAACTCCTTTAAAATGTACCTATCAAAAAAATGTTGATATGTAAGAGCCACATATATAAAGGGGGAGATTTATCAAAACCTGTGTAGAGGAAGAGTGGTGCAGTTGCCCATGGCAACCAATTGGATTGAAGTTATTGATTGGTTGCTATGGGCAACTGCACCACAGGTTTTGATAAATCTCCCACATAGCTTTTATAGTCGGGTCTCAGTGTTTAGACCCCCAAACCAATCACGAAAAGGATCCAGGAGAGGTGCGGGGTTAGCATGTTCTCTCATGGCTCTGTGTTACCTGACCAGGACGGACTAATAATGTAAGTCTATAGGACCACCCTGGTCTCATAGAGAAGCATGCGATCCATTGGGGTTTGAACACTTAGACCCTGAATGATAAAAACTTTTGACATGTCCCTAACCCTGTATGATAATATTAAATGGGCATTGTATGATATCTTATTCATGTACATCAGTTTTTGCTACTGTTTGTAATCTTTTACTCTGTACAATTTTTCCTGACCAGTGTGCCTCCAGATAAACTTAACATCTATAGATACTGTGGGAAATATATCCTCGTATGTTCTTTCAGATGTAGAACTATCTTTATTGTCGAAAGGTTTATCTTTTTGCCCTATTTCTACTCTTAATTGTTTTGATTTAGAATGTGATATGCAGGATTTTTTCAGACAGATTAAGCTTAAAGCGTACCTGTCATAGTGCAAAAAAAAAGAAAAAAAGTGATATGTTACTCAGGACCCAATCCTAATCATGTGCATATAATTTTACGTGTCTCTGACCTATATATCCAGAGATATAAGCATTTATCTGCTGGTGAGTTACTTTTTCATTGTGCAGGCTGGAGGGGGCGTGTCAGTCTGTCTCCCTCACAGGAGCCAGCCTGGGCAGTCAGCCAATCAGTACTCTCTACTCTGTAACCCTTTCCTCTCTGGTTTCATGCTCTACATGTTAAACAGAGGAAGATACTTGGTGCTTGCCTGCAGTAATCAGAAGACATTATGGTGAATTCATCACAGGATAAAATGTATAAATATAAGAATAGATCTTTATAAAATGAGTGCAAGGATTTTTTAGATAAAAGTACAGCATTTTTATGAATACTATTTTATGAAGTATACTTTTATGAAGTTCTATCTGTTTTATCTTCTCCTAGTAAAGCTGGATGCTAATCAGCATAGCTGTCACTATGTGTGTCATTCATCTTTCACAGAGTCCGAGAAAGCTTTGACTATTTCAGCATGCTGGGAGTTGTAGTTTAGTAACAAATGAAGCTGCAGTGTTTGAAAATAACTGTGTTAGAGCAGTGTTGCCTCCATTTGTTGTAAAACTACAGCTCCCAGCATGTCCACACATCCTTTATCTGTAGTTTTGCATACACTCAATAGAAATCTCCTATACTGGATACCGGTATGCTTTACGGCCGGTATCCAGTATGCTGTAAAATCTAGACTAATCTGTCTGACTAAAAGACAGGCGACCCCTAGTGGCGGCTATTTTGAGCTTGAATTTCAGGTGAAAATTTAAAAAAAAAATTTAACAGGTGTATATTATGAAATGTCCTGCAATACAGTGGTCCCTCAACATACGATGGTAATTTGTTCCAAACGACCCATCATTTGTAGAATCCATCGTATGTTGAGGGATCCGTGCAATGTAAAGTATAGGAAGCTGTACTCACCTGTCCCCGTCGCTCCGGACCAGGTCCTCACTGCTCCCGATGCTGTCCCGCTGCTCCGGTGTCTTCTTCGCGATCCTCCGGTGTCTTGCGCATCTTCTGCAGGGTCCGGGCCTCACTTTCTGGTGACGTTATTACGCTGCTGCGCCGGCGCGGCGTGCGTAGTGACGTAATAACGATGCCGGAAAGCAAGGCCCGGACCCTGAAGAAGATGCGCAAGACACGGAAGGATCGCGAAGTGGACCCGGAGCAGCGGGGATAGGTGAGCGAACCTGCCAGGGATGCTTAAACTGCTATCCGACAGCAGCTTAAGCATTTTGCGCTATCGGATAGCAGTTAATGCGATGGCCCTGACATATAAAAGCATCGTATGTTGATGCTGACATCGACATGCGATGGCCTCTGAGAGGCCATCGTATGTCGATTTTATCATATGTCGGGGCCATCGTAGGTCGGGGGGTTACTGTATATGAAAAGTTTTTAACAATGACAGTGCCTCCTTAAGGTTTGGTATAGTGAACAGAAAAACTATGAGGGACAGAACACGGTAGGATGTCACAACAGACAACTACAATTGAAAGAATTTGATTTGTTTAACAAAGGTACATTTAATCCAACCCTAGGCGAGATATAGTGATGCTAAAAGAGAGAACACTACAGATGAGAGTAACACAACATAATCTCTCGAAAAGGGAGAAAGATGCATTGGAGTCGCTTGTGCATAACCACGGCCTCACCATAAAACCCGCTTACAAAGGGGGTGGAGTCGTGGTTATGGATACTTGAGCATGATGCTAAAAGAGAGGTTTTGGTAAAGTTGACAGCCATAGTAGAACGCGCATACACAGAGAACGTTATAGATGAACAAATTAGAGAATTTCTCATAGTAAAACATCTCATCACACCAGTCATTTATGTTCTCCACAAAATTCATAAATCTTTAGTTAATCCTCCCAGTCGCCCCATAGTCTCCGGACGTAATTCCCTTCTCAGTAATGCATCAATTTTTCTTGACAGAGTTTTAAGAGCTTTTGTTTTCCGCACAAAATCCTACATCCAAGACACTACCATTTTTTCACAAAAATACGAGATTTACAGACTCCTGAAGACACTTATATCACGATATCACGATTTATATTGATATCATGAGTCTGTACACCTCAAATAGCCATGAGAGAGGTTTAGCAGTTATTTCCAAGGTTTTGACAACTTCCGATTTCCCCATGGCGGCCCAAGATTTTATGTTACAATTATAAAATTTGATACTTACCAACAATAATTTTATTTTTGAAGATCAATTTTATTTGCAGTCAGTCAGGACTGCCATGGGGACGAATGTCGCGCCCATGTATGCCAACCTGTATGTTGCAACCCTGGAGGAGGATGTCATCTATCCATCCCACCACGCCAGACATTGCCTGGCGTAGTTGCGTTATATAGATGACATCTTCCTCCTGTGGGTTGGCTCTGTTGAGGAGTTTCATTTTGAGGAGTCTTGAGAAAAATGGTTGAGTCACTCCCATTCAGGTTGAAACGCATAGTGGATGATGAAAATGTGTTAAATTCCACGCTAGACACCATGGCCTCCAACTTTTTAGACAGAGGTTACCCGAGAGAGATAGTAGAGAGACACAAAGAAAAAGCTAAATCCTTGGATAGACAGTCTACTCTAGTAAAGAAAGTCTGTGTAATCTAATTTACATAGGACAAACGACTTGGAGCTTGAAAAAGTGCATTAACAACCACTGATTTAGTATACGTAAACGTAAATTAGATTTACCAGTTTCGAAACACTTTACAGACTTTGAGCACTCTGAGAAAGATCTTCATTTCATGGCAATTGACCATATCCCAAATCCTGTGAGAGGCGGTGACAGACTGGCATTGTTCAGAAAACGAGAGCTATGGTGGATTCACAAGCTCAACACCTTGAGACCATTTGGTCTTAATGCTGAACATAATGTGTTATTAGATGTGGCTATGAGAGATAGTTGGACACCAATACGGACCGCCGTATTATTTATTTGCTCTATGTATGCATATGATGAGATACACACTAACAAATTATGAAATTGATATTAATTGTTTAGTTTTTCTGTTTTTTATAGATACTATTGTCCAAGCACAGCAGCGAGGAGACCACCTATTTGTGTAGTGAAATCTAGAAGTTATGGCTTACCTTAATCACTTTTCAATTTATAATTTTGACAGGCTGTTTGCGGACAAAATTATCCATGTAAATAAAGCATGTAGTGTCATTAATGTGTGTGTATTAGAATTACTTATTTTATGTATTTTTATTTTCGATATTTTTGGTTATTATTATTATTTTATTTATTTTATACAGTACGATGCTTATATACAAGTTGGGGCGAGCGCTGCTGAAAAGCGGGCACGCTTGGTATGTAACTGTGGTGGGGCGACTACAGCGCGTATGGACTTGACGGTCCTGAGCGCAGTGGCCCCCCTTTGACGGAGAATGCCGTGGCCCTCTATAGGTCAGGATAGTTATCTGTGCCAGATGGTGCAAGTTATGCACCTATCTATACAGCTGATATATTGAGACCCCTGATGTTTGAGAGACAGGAGTGGTCCAGAAATTATTTACTGCTTATTTATTTATTTTTATTCTTATAAAAAAAAAATTTTTATATTTTATTCTATATTCATTTATTTTGCATTTATTTGTAAAATTTTTTACATTGGTATGATTCTGTTAATGTATTATTTTGATAACCCACCTCCAATATGTTGAACTTACGGTACATATATATAATATGTGCATATTGTGCAGTCGTATATTTTATTTTCAATATTATACTCTTGCTTAGAGTCTGTGAAATCTTATTCATATTCAGACATGCGACTCTGCGCTCCCCTGGTCTGTGCTCCCCGTGCGCTGCTGCGTTTATAGCGTCGGCAGTTGTCCGGGAGATGGATCATGTGACTTGCAGAGTAACGGGACCTAGATCACGTGTACAGCAGCGTATGCGTGCGCCTTGGCGCAGGTGCTCTTAATGTATACCCACGATTGACAGGCGGTGATGATGAAGGGGGGATGATGACGGGGGTCTGGATGATTACATGGGGGGATTATGTATTTCCCACCCTAGGCTTATAGTCGAGTCAATAACTTTTCCTGGGTTTTTGGGGTAAAATTAGGGGCCTCGGTTTATATTCGGGTCGGCTTATACTCGAATATATATATATATACAGTTATTGTTGTATTTTTCTTGAAATAAAAACAATTGCTCAATTTTATGAGTTTGCAAAATGTGAATTACGTGAAGTGTTTAATCTAAAAATGAAGCTATAGTAATAATAAAATATACGGTTTCCACGAGGGACCTTGTATCATTATTACCGGATCATGGGACCTGTATTTTATGCTGTAGTCTCGATAATGTTTTTTATCTTTCTTTTTTCGGCACTGACTGTAAATCTGGAGCAGAGCCTTATATCCACAAGATTTAAGATCTTGGAGGTTTATACAGTCACCAACACAAGCGCGGGATAAACACTAAATAATCTATGGGCCAGCAACAGGGCAAGTACTGTCAGGGGGATAGGGGGGCAGCGCAGGAGGATGCATCAGACCTCCGGGAGCTGGACCGGAGATGAATGTGACATGACAGGTAAAATGGCCTGAGAATCCTCCGAGAATTACGGGGTAAGGGAAAAAAACAATTCATTTTGATGAAGCTGAAATGATGAAAATCATTTCAATTTTCAATCCGACGGGAGCGGAGGGATAAAGTCCTTCAAACCACATTTTACAAAATAGGCACTTGTTGGAAGTCAACATTAGATTGATACAATTTGATTCACTTTGATAGACTCAGATATGGTGGGGAGACAGGGTATGAGGAGTGAATCTGCTTTCACCCGGTTGTAAATAGCAATGTCAATAGGCCTGGCATCTGGACATCTTGTTTGACCCTATCGTACACAGCAGTATCAATGAGCCTGAAAGTGTACCCGTCAGATTCAACAAAAAAACATTTTTTTATATTTCACTCAGTACCTAATCCTGACCATGTACATCTAATTTTTATGTGTCTAGCACCTTTATTTATTTTCTTATTACACTTTTAATTTAGCTCATTAGTCTGAATTCCTCTCAAAGGGAGGGGGCGTGGCCTCACTGTTCAGGTCTCCACCCCCTCCCTCAGTATGCTGTCTGCTCACATCTCCCCTAGCATTAGCAAAACTACAACTCCCAGCTTGTCCTCACTGACAGTAGGGGGATACAAGCTGACAGTGGGAGGATTTTTCCTCCAGGTCTGAGCCCTGCGCTCACAGCTGTCAATCAAGGAAGTGTGTCCATGACATAGGTGATGACTCATGGACACAGCAGGACTAGTATGTGTCCAAGCAAGCAGGGGGGCAGTTGTTTGACTGGCTTTTTCAGTATGAAATATTGAAAATGTTCTAATGAAAGCAATTGCAAAACCTATTGGTTATACATGCTTCACAACATATCAAAAGTTTTTGTATCTGACAGTGCCCATTTAACATCTTGTTTGATCCTATTGTGAGCAGCAGTATCGATAAAGCCTGAACATTTTGGGTTCATACTGTAGTAGAAGCCGGAAAACAACAATGCGTAATGATAAGGATGAAAGGGAGCCTCCTGTTCTGAGGAGACGAAACCAGCCCCTGCGGTGTCGCACACAATGGACTACGCATCTGTAATGGTGTGAACATCCTGTTGGCCTATCAAGGTGTGATTGCCACGGACGCCATCCGCAGGAAGATGTAGTTACTGCAACGATATATACAGAAACCAGGGGTAAAGTACTGGGGGGAAAAAGTGACGGAACTCACCCAAGATTTCCACTCAAGGGCTGGTCCTGCAGGACTCCGGCTAATGGGAATGGTGTTCCTGCTGTGGAAAAGTGCAGGAACTCCGTTTCCACACATTCCTGCAGGACTTGAGCCCTGACAGAAACTGACCCATACGCGGTTACTGCAAGTTGATTGGAGAGACTGTAACAAAGAAGGTCGGACGATACCGGAGTAAAGGGGGGAGTTATGGGTGTGAATGTGGTTTGATGTGATCCAAACTGTATGGGAGATATAGTATTAGATTTAGATACCAGGTTTATATGTTATATGTTTATTAATGCTTATATTCTTTTCCAAGTATAGGACATTGAAGGGAGGTTTTGCTTTATACTTTATATTATTTACTTTGTAGCCTTTTATGTTATTTTACCTTTTTGCTAATTAAATAAGCTATTTCTTAAAGTTTGGATTCCTCATCTTTCAAAGACTAGTTCAGAATAGAGTAGGTAGCAGATTATCATAGATATAACATCACTTGTCCAGATTCCATATCGCTATTAGACGGAGGGAAACGCTCCATCTGCAATCATGAGAAATGTGATGTGGAGCAATTTCTGAGGAAATCTCGTAAAATGTGTCAGGTCTGGAGAACATGGGTCCGGTGTCCCCAATTACGCCTAAGAACTAGGACATGGAGTGAGGAAGAAAGGGGGAGTTCTCTCTATTATAGTCTATGTGTCATTATGGAAATGGGGGCTCGGCTGTTTATTTAATTCCCTATAGCAGTGTTTCCAACCAGGGTGACTCCGGCTGTTGCAGAACTACAACTCCCGGCATGCCCGGACAGCCTTCGGCTGTTCGGGCATGCTGGGAATTGTAGTTATGCAACAGCCGGAGTAACTCTGGTTGAAACACACTGCAGTCAAGGGTTCCATGCACATATACAGTCAGTGGTTATGTACTAGCCATGTTACTGTCCATGAAATCGAAGAGGTCAGCCATTTTTCCCTTCAATTTTACACAAATTGACAAATTGATATATAGGTCCCTCAAGTTACAATATTAATTGGTTCCAGGACGACCATTGTATGTTGAGACCATAACTCTATGGAAACCTGGTGATTGGTTCTAAAGCCCCAAAATGTCATCCAAAAATAGGAAAAAGGGAGGATTAAAGAAAAATAAGTAGATAACTAATATAGATAAAGCAAATCCTTACATATAAAAGTAATAAAGATCTGCTGGGAGCTGTAATCACTGTCTATGTAGAGGACAGGAGCTTCTTCGGGGTCCTGTACAGTACACAGTGTCCTAAAAAAGTAACATGGAGCCGCCATCACCTGGTGTCCAAAGGAGCAGCTAATCCTGGCATTGGTAAAGAGTACAGAACATGTAAAAAAAATACAGGAAAAACACCAATGCTAAACCAAAATGGTGTGTTTTTTTTTTTTTTTATATATAGCAGAGAACCGGCAAGATTTTGTCAAAAAAAAAGAAAAACAACCAAAAATGCCACAGTCTCAACATGCTGCAATTTTGGGAAAACTACTGCTGAGCCCAAAACCACAGAAAAATGCGAAAGATGAAAAAAAAAAAAACACAAATGGGTTTGTCGTTTCATAAATGCCTATCGACTTTTAACTAACATCTTTCTACCGTGTTTTTAAACGCTGTTTGGCATTGGTAACTTTTTTTTTAAGCATTTTTGCAAGAATTCCAGCTGTTGCAAAACTATATCTCTCTGCATGCCATCTATAGTAGCATACTGCATAAATCAGTCCACAGTGCCAGCTTGTTCAGTGCACTTTTACTAGTACTATGTTATGGCATAGCAGAGAGGTTTATGGGCTGTGTTTGCACAGGCAACTAAGGGAGGAAGTAACTATGTGTGTACTACTGGAATGCAGATAATTAAAAAAAATACTCTCAGGAAGTCAGGACTCTCAGGAGCATGTTTTTACTCAAAAATATACACATTTTATAACAATGTATTTTACAAATATACACATAATTGTATTATCTACCTCATATAAAAATATTTTGCTAATGACAGGTACACTTTAAGTGGTGCAATATGACTTATATAGTAGTGTAATTCATAAATTAGCCCACAGTGCCAGCATTTTCAGCGTACTTTTACTAGTACTACGTTATGACATAGCAGAGATTATGTGCTGTGATTGGATCGACAACTAAGGGAGGAAGTGACTATGTGTGTACTACTGGCAAACAGCCCAGCTCTGGTCCTGCCTCTTGAAATGTAGAGAATGAAAAATACTCTCAGGAACTCAGTCTTCCTCCAATTATTGCAAAACTACAACTCCCAGCATGCCCGGACAGCCTTCGGCTGTCCGGGCATGCTGGGAGTTGTAGTTTTGCAACAGCTGGAAGCAACCTGGTTGGGTAACCCTGCTCTAAGCTGAACAGTGACTCTTTTGGGCATCATTACTGAGCACGGGGGGCGCCCGCAGAGGCGCCGTTTGTTGATTACAATGCAATTAATTACATAGAACAAGCGAATGAATGACGACTAATAAATGGGAATTTGCAGAGATTTCTCACTTGATTAGACAAGTTATAAAACTAATTAGATTTTTTAGACAATTGCTGAGTAAATAATGTATTCGCCTCCAGCGGTAAATGAGCTTGTAGGGATTTGTGGATTAGAAAAGCGACTTAGTTGATGTGTATTTGTATTCCAGGAGGAATTCAATGCTGGAGCCATTTACAGAAAATAGGAAATAACATCACTTTTCCCTGCTCGGCGGTACCATTTAATTGTCCGGTGGGATGTTGGGGGGTGCGGTGGGGGGCGGGCGGCCGCGCTTCCAGCTCATGGCGGTTCATATTCTCGCAGGACCCACATTAGAGAGTTAAGTGTGTTCTGGGTCATAAACTGGATTTTAAGGGATATCAGGGAAGCATTAGAAATTTGGGGTTCTTATTTAAATTACAGCCTATAAATCATGGGCGCTCGTAATTGTTTCGTGTTTTTATAGCGTTTGAAGATATTGTAATTTTAAAGACTATAACTATTGCCTCTTTGCTTTTTTTTACACCTACCGTATGTAGAAGGGCGTGTTTCTTCAACCTGTTGCAGGACTATAACTCGCAGCATTACATGTTATTTTATTAATTTTTTTAACCCCTTAACCCCTTAAGGACACATGACGTTCTCATACATCTCCATTTCCGAGTCCTTAAGGACACATGACGTATGAGAACGTCATGTGTTTACCGGCCCCCCGCAACCATCTGGAGCGGAGCCGGTGCCCGATGCCTACTGAAATCATTCAGCAGGCATCGGGGCATATCGCCCAGGGGGGTCATGATGACCCCCCATGTCGGTGATGGCCGCAGATCGCTGGACAATTCAGTCCAGCGATCTGTGGCGGATTCCGGGTCAATCGGGTCTCCAGTGACCCGGTGACCCGGAATTATTGGCTGATCGGGGCAGTCAGAGACGGCCCCGAACAGCCATAGCCAGCAGGGGTGAGGTGGCACTGGTGCGGGACGTGCACCCCGGGTGCTGGGGACCCCGATCCCCGGCGTCCCTGTTGGGATCGGGGCCCCAGGAGCAGCGGCGGCGGCGACGAGGGACTGACCTGTGCGGCGAGGATCGTTGGAGGTGAGTGACAGCCTCCTGCTGTTGCTTAGCAACAGCTCCAAGCATGCAAAAAGGGCATGCTGGGAGCTGTAGTTATGCAACAGCAGGAGGCAGACCACCACAACTCCAAGCATTCCCTTATGGGCATGCTGGGACTTGTAGTTTTGCAACAGCTGGAGGCACATTCTTTCTATGGAAAAGTGTACCTTCAGCTGTTGTATAACTACAACTCCCAGCTTGCACAATCAGCTAAAGTGCATGCTGGGAGTTGTAGTGGTGCATCTGGTGGTTGCATAACTACAACTCCCAGCATGCCCGTTGGCTGTCGGTGACTGCTGAGAGTTGTAGTTTTGCAACAGCTGAAGGCACACTGAGTTAAGTAGCAAACAAGTGTGTCTCCAGCTGTTGCATAACTACAATCCCCAGCATCCCCAGCCAAAGTAGTATGCCTCCAGCTGTTGCATAACTACAAGACCCAGCATGCCCTTCCGCTGTCCGTACATGCTGGGGGTTGTAGCTTTTGCAACAGCTGAAGGCACACTGGTTGCAAAACACTGAGTTTGTTACAAAACTCGGTGTTTCACAACCAGTGTGCCTCCAGCTGTTGCAAAACTACAACTCCCAGCATGCACTGATAGACCGTACATGCTGGGAGTTGTAGTTTTGCAACAGCTGGATGTCCCGCCCCCCCCCCCCCCCCAATGTGAACGTACAGGGTACACTCACATGGGCGGAGGATTACAGTAAGTATCCAGCTGCAAGTTTGAGCTGCGTCAAATTTTTTGACGCAGCTCAAACTGCCAGCGAGAAACTACTGTGAACCCCCCGCCCGTGTGACTGTACCCTAAAAACACTACACTACACTAACACAAAATAAAATAAAAAGTAAAAAACACTACATATACACATACCCCTATACAACTCCCCTCCCCAATAAAAATGAAAAACGTCTGGTACGCCACTGTTTCCAAAACGGAGCCTCCAGCTGTTGCAAAACAACTACTCCCAGTATTGCCAGATAGCCGTTGACTGTCTAGGCATGTTGGGAGTTTTACAACAGCTGGAGGCACCCTGTTTGGGAATTACTGGCGTAGAATACCCCTATGTCCACCCCTATGCAAGTCCCTAATTTAGGCCTCAAATGCGCATGGCGCTCTCCCTTTGGAGCCCTGTCATATTTCAAGGCAACAGTTTAGAGTCACATATGGGGTATCGCCGTACTCGGGAGAAATTGCCTAACAAATTTTGGGGGGTATTTTCTGCTATTACCCTTTTTAAAAATGTTAAATTTTTGGGAAAACAAGCATTTTAGGTAAAAAAAATATATATATTTTTTTACATATGCAAAAGTCGTGAAACACCTGTAGGGTATTAAGGTTCAAATTACCCCTTGTTACGTTCCGCGAGGGGTCTAGTTTCCAAAATGGTATGCCATGTGTTTTTTGTTTTGCTGTTCTGGCACCATAGGGGCTTCCTAAATGCGGCATGCCCCCAGAGCAAAATTCGCTTTCAAAAAGCCAAATGTGACTCCTTCTCTTCTGAGACCTGTAGTGCGCCAGCTGAGCACTTTTCACCCCCATATGGGGTGTTTTCTGAATCGGAAGAAATTGGGCTTCAAATTTTGGGGGGTATTTTCTGCTATTACCCTTTTTAAAATTGTAAAAATTTTGTGAAACCAAGCATTTTAGGTAAAAAAAATATATATTTTTTTTACATATGCAAAAGTCGTGAAACACCTGTAGGGTATTAAGGTTCACATTACCCCATGTTATGTTCCCCGAGGGGTCTACTTTCCAAAATGGTATGCCATGAGTTTTTTTTTTGTTGTTCTGGCACCATAGGGGCCTCCTAAATGCGGCATGCCCCAGAGCAAAATTTGCTTTCAAAAAGCCAAATGTGACTCCTTCTCTTCTGAGACCTGTAGTGCGCCAGCAGAGCACTTTTCACCCCCATGCAAGGTGTTTTCTGTATCAGGAGAAATTTGGCTTCAAATTTTGGGGGGTATTTTCTGCTATTACCCTTTTTAAAAATGTAAAATTTTTGGGAAACCAAGCATTTTAGGTAAAAAATATATATATATATTTTTTTACATATGCAAAAGTCGTGAATCACCTGTAGGGTATTAAGGTTCACTTTACCCCTTGTTACGTTCCCTGAGGGGTCTAGTTTCCAAAATGGTATGCCATGTGGTTTTTTTTTTTGCTGTCCTGGCACCATATGAGCTTCCTAAATGCGGCATGCCCCCCAAAAACCATTTTTCGCTCCTTCCCTTCTGAGCCCTCTACTGCGCCCACTGAACAATTAACATAGACATATGAGGTATGTGCTTACTCGAGAGAAATTGGGTTTCAAATACAAGTAAAAATTTTCTCCTTTTTACCCCTTGCAAAAATTCAAAAATTGGGTCTACAAGAACATGCGAGTGTAAAAAATGAAGATTATAAATTTTTTCCTTCACTTTGCTGCTATTCCTGTGAAACACCTAAAGGGTTAATACACTTACTGAATGTCATTTTGAATACCTTGGGGGGTGTAGTTTTTATAATGGGGCCTTTTATGGGGTATTTCTAATATTAAGACCCTTCAAATCCACTTCAAAACTGAACTGGTCCCTGAAAAATAGTGAGTTTGAAAATTTTGTGAAAAATTTCAAAATTGCTGCTGAACTTTGAAGCCCTCTGATGTCTTCCAAAAGTAAAAACTCATAAATTTTATGATGCAAACATAAAGTAGACATATTGTATATGTGAACCCCAAAAAATATATTTTGAATATCCATTTTCCTTACAAGCAGAGAGCTTCAAAGTTAGAAAAATGCAAAATTTTCATTTCTTTCATCAAATTTTGGGATTTTTCACCAAGAAAGGATGCAAGTTACCATAAAATTTTACCACTAAGTTAAAGTAGAATATGTCACGAAAAAACAATCTCGGAATCAGAATGATAACTAAAAGCATTCCAGAGTTATTAATGTTTAAAGTGACAGTGGTCAGAATTGCAAAAAACGCTCCTTAAGGTGTAAAATGGCCTGGTCCTTAAGGGGTTAAGTACGCCACCTGTTTTTTAGCTTAAAGGGGTACTCCGCTGCTTAGCGTTTGGAACAAACTGTTCCGAATGCTGGAGCTGGCGCCGGGAGCTCCTGACATCATAGCCCCGCCCCCTCATGATATCACATCCCGCCCACTCAATGCACGTCTATGGGAGGGGGCGTGACATTGATGCCAAATACACCGCCTGGGCAACGAAGGAGTAAGAAGCATTTCAAGATCCTGGAGTGGCCTAAGCCAGTCTACAGATCTCAACCCCAGTTGAAAGTCCGTGTTGCCCAGTGACAGCCCCTAAACATCACTGCTCTAGAGGAGATCTGCATGAAGAAATGGGCCAAAATACCAGTAACAGTGTGTGAAAACCTTGTGAAGACTTACAGAAAACGTTTGACCTCTGTCACTGCCAACAAAGGGTCTATAACAAAGTATTGAGATGAACTTTTGTTAAAGACCAAATACTTATTTTCCACCATAATTTGCAAATGAATTCTTTAAAAATCAGACAATATGATTTTATGGATTTTTTTTCTCATTATGTCTCTCATAGTTGAGGTTATAACCTATGATGAAAATTACAGGACCTCTCATCTTTTAAAGTGGGAGAACTTGCACAATTGGTGGCGGACTAAATACTTTTTTGCCCCACTGTATACTATGATGCAGTACATCTGTATTGCAGCACAGTATAACTGTGAGCCTGCGCGATCCAGTCTATAGCTGGACCTCACAGGCTGCCGTACCTTCAGCTGGCCTCCTGCTGTCATGGCAACCAACAGGATCCCTCAATCGCATTGCAGGATTGCCATTGGTTAACAGGGGCCCCTCCCCCTGTCAACCCCATAGATTCAGTGATCAGGACTGATCACGGCATCTATGGGGTTATTGCCACTGAGACCGGCGCGGTCTTGTCTGCATACACAGATCTGAAACAAGGAAAAAAAAAAGATGGGTTAGGACATTAATGGCGCTCTTCCCTTGGGAGAGAGGCCGTAAAGCAGTGTACAGTATGAAAATGGATGCACGGCTGTTTCTTTACTTCCCTATAGCAGTGTTTTCCAACCAGGGTGGCTCCAGCTGTTTCAAAACCACATTTACAAATAGCTGGAGGCACCATGTTTGGAAACACACTGCCAGAAAGGGTCTGTTCACATTTTACATTTTTTACATGCTGTTTTAAAACAAAAACAAAAAAAGCATGCTAAAAACGTACAATGTGAACAGACCCATACTTACTAACATCATTCCTGTCTATAATCTTCTATTTTTGTAGCTCATCCTCTAGTGACATATCATTAGAGGCGGGACAACAGAAGAAGACGACGCAGCAGGAACAAGGTTGGTAAGTGGATCTTATTCAGTAAACGCTATACAGCCAAGGCTTCATCCTGTATAAGGAGTTAACTAGCGCTGCTCAGCACGATGCCTTACTTCTAGGCTACCCAGGTACTCTTAGCTTCACCATTTGCAGAATTGTTTAAATCTCGGAACGTGTCCCATTTAAGACACTCCACAACTTTACATGTGTCAAAATATTCTGTTTTTCTCTCCCTTCACTTATGAGCTGAAATAAAAGATAATCTATATTTTGTAAAGTGGAAGAACGAGGACATGATGTCACTCGATGAAAAAACTTCACAACTTTACACAGCGATCCATTAAAAAGCTTTTAGTTGAATGTGCCTTTATGTTCCATTAGGAGCTGCGATCTCCAGGAACAACAAGAAAACAAGTTATAGTTGTTTAGGCAGAATAAGAAAAATGAGAAATACGCAAAAATACAGAAAATTATAACTTTATTAAAAGGGTAGCCCCAAAATGGTATGAAAAAGAACTACAGCTCCCCCTGGCAACATGTCATTATAGGGATTAAAAGATTTTAATGAAAATCATACTTAATTTTTTTTAAGCAATATTGTACGACATACAAAACTGTATAAGACTATGTTCAGACAATCTGTTTTTGTTTGGAAGTATTTTTTTCTACAAAAGCCATAGAAAGTGCTTTGCTTGTTTTTTTTTTAATCTGCAGAATTAAATTTGCATTTCATAAAAAAAGATACCCTAAAATGGCAGAAATATTTTTCTTTTCGTTCCGCTTCCCAACCTAAATAATTATATATATATATTGTGATGACTCGCTCTTGCAGATAGGTGCGGTTGCAGTATAGAGGCAAGCAAACAGTCTTTTTAAATCAAAGTTCAGGGTTTTATTCACACTTGACACACAGCAAACAGTCTTTAAATGCAGAACAAAGGAAAACTTAACAAAAGTCCACCTGCATTCCTTAGGTGTTTGTTCACACCTGAGTCCATGCCATGCGGCATCAAGCAAGTCTTTTCCAGGCCTCCAGGCAGGCTGTTCACCAGCTTCCAAACTTGGAGCAAACTTAGGGAAAAACTCCACTCTCAGCTCTCTCTGGCAGTGTGAGCTGTAACTAGCAAATCCCCCTCAGCTGGTGAAGCAAGCTGCCTTTAAGGTCAACAAAAGGCGGCCTGGATTGTGGGAAATGGCCCCCACCCTGCACTTGGTCATTCCCAGTAAGAGCCGTCCCGGATTGGCCTTCCAGCCATACTATGGCCACAGTGTCAGTCTGCATCGCAGCACAGACACTGAATGAATACCGGCTCTTACTTAACCAAAGCCAGGAGCCTTGGTGACACAACGCCCATCCACCATGATGCCTTTCACCTTCTTACAATATATATATATACACACATACACATACAGTCATGGCCGTAAATCTTGGCACCCCTGAAATCTTTCTAGAAAATGAAGTATTTCTCACAGAAAAGGATTGCAGTAACACGAGAGTGTTAGGAGCGGGGACCCGGAGCGCTCGCTACACTCTCGCTCCCGCAGCGCCCCAGGCAGATCCACTGACCGGGTGCGCTGCGATACTGCCTCCAGCCGGGATGCGATTCGCGATGCGGGTGGCGCCCGCTCGCGATGCGCACCCCGGCTCCCGTACCTGACTCGCTCTCCGTCGGTCCTGTCCCGGCGCGCGCGGCCCCGCTCCCTAGGGCGCGCGCGCGCCGGGTCTCTGCGATTTAAAGGGCCACTGCGACGCTGATTGGCGCAGTGGTTCTAATCAGTGTGTTCACCTGTGCACTCCCTATGTATACCTCACTTCCCCTGCACTCCCTCGCCGGATCTTGTTGCCATTGTGCCAGTGAAAGCGTTCCCTTGTGTGTTCCTAGCCTGTGTTCCAGACCTCCTGCCGTTGCCCCTGACTACGATCCTTGCTGCCTGCCCCGACCTTCTGCTACGTCCGACCTTGCTTCTGTCTACTCCCTTGTACCGCGCCTATCTTCAGCAGTCAGAGAGGTTGAGCCGTTGCTAGTGGATACGACCTGGTCACTACCGCCGCAGCAAGTCCATCCCGCTTTGCGGCGGGCTCTGGTGAACACCAGTAGTGACTTAGAACCGGTCCACTAGCACGGTCCACGCCAATCCCTCTCTGGCACAGAGGATCCACCTCCTGCCAGCCGGCATCGTGACAGTAGATCCGGCCATGGATCCCGCTGAAGTTCCTCTGCCAGTTGTCGCCGACCTCACCACGGTGGTCGCCCAGCAGTCACAACAGATAGCGCAACAAGGCCACCAGCTGTCTCAACTGACCGTGATGCTACAGCAGCTACTACCTCAGCTTCAGCAATCATCTCCTCCGCCAGCTCCTGCACCTCCTCCGCAGCGAGTGGCCGCCTCAGGCCTACGACTATCCTTGCCGGATAAATTTGATGGGGACTCTAAGTTTTGCCGTGGCTTTCTTTCACAATGTTCCCTGCACTTGGAGATGATGTCGGACCAGTTTCTTACTGAAAGGTCTAAGGTGGCTTTCGTAGTCAGCCTTCTGTCTGGAAAAGCTCTGTCATGGGCCACACCGCTCTGGGACCGCAATGACCCCGTCACTGCCTCTGTACACTCCTTCTTCTCGGAAATTCGAAGTGTCTTTGAGGAACCTGCCCGAGCCTCTTCTGCTGAGACTGCCCTGCTGAACCTGGTCCAGGGTAATTCTTCCGTTGGCGAGTACGCCGTGCAATTCCGTACTCTTGCTTCAGAACTTTCCTGGAATAATGAGGCCCTCTGCGCGACCTTTAAAAAAGGCCTATCCAGCAACATTAAAGATGTTCTGGCCGCACGAGAAATTCCTGCTAACCTACATGAACTCATTCATCTAGCCACTCGCATTGACATGCGTTTTTCCGAAAGGCATCAGGAGCTCCGCCAGGATATGGACTTTGTTCGCACGAGGCGTTTTTTCTCCCCGGCTCCTCTCTCCCCTGGTCCTCTGCAATCCGTTCCTGTGCCTCCCGCCGTGGAGGCTATGCAAGTTGACCGGTCTCGCCTGACACCTCAAGAGAGGACACGACGCCGCATGGAGAATCTCTGCCTGTACTGTGCCGGTACCGAACACTTCCTGAAGGATTGTCCTATCCGTCCTCCCCACCTGGAAAGACGTACGCTGACTCCGCACAAAGGTGAAACAGTCCTTGATGTCAACTCTGCTTCTCCACGTCTTACTGTGCCTGTGCGGATATCTGCCTCTACCTTCTCCTTCTCCACTAAGGCCTTCTTGGATTCCGGATCTGCAGGAAACTTTATTTTGGCCTCTCTCATCAACAGGTTCAACATCCCAGTGACCAGTCTCGCCAGACCTCTCTACATCAATTGCGTTAACAATGAAAGATTGGACTGTGCCGTGCGTTACCGCACGGAACCCCTCCTAATGTGCATCGGACCTCATCACGAAAAAATTGAGTTTTTGGTCCTCTCCAATTGCACTTCCGAAATTCTCCTTGGACTACCCTGGCTTCAACACCATTCCCCAACCCTGGATTGGTCCACAGGGGAGATCAAGAGTTGGGGTACCTCTTGTTTCAAGGACTGCCTTAAACCGGTTACCAGTACTCCCTGCCGTGACCCTGTGGTTCCCCCTGTAACCGGTCTCCCTAAGGCCTATATGGACTTTGCTGATGTGTTTTGCAAAAAACAAGCTGAGACTCTTCCTCCTCACAGGCCTTATGACTGTCCTATTGACCTCCTCCCGGGCACTACTCCACCCCGGGGCAGAATTTATCCTCTGTCCGCCCCAGAGACTCTTGCTATGTCTGAGTACATCCAGGAAAACTTAAAAAAGGGCTTTATCCGCAAGTCCTCCTCTCCTGCCGGAGCCGGATTTTTCTTTGTGTCCAAAAAAGATGGCTCCCTACGCCCTTGCATTGACTACCGCGGTCTTAACAAAATCACGGTAAAGAACCGCTACCCTCTACCTCTTATCTCTGAACTCTTTGATCGCCTCCAAGGTGCCCACATCTTTACCAAACTGGACTTAAGAGGTGCTTATAATCTCATCCGCATCAGAGAGGGGGATGAATGGAAAACGGCATTTAACACTAGAGATGGACACTTTGAGTATCTGGTCATGCCCTTTGGCCTGTGCAACGCCCCTGCCGTCTTCCAAGACTTTGTTAATGAAATTTTTCGTCATCTCTTATATTCCTGTGTTGTTGTGTATCTGGACGATATCCTGATTTTTTCTGCCAACCTAGAAGAACACCGCCAGCATGTCCGCATGGTTCTTCAGAGACTTCGTGACAATCAACTTTATGCCAAGATGGAGAAATGTCTGTTTGAATGTCAATCTCTTCCTTTCCTAGGATACTTGGTCTCTGGCCAGGGACTACAAATGGATCCAGACAAACTCTCTGCCGTCTTAGATTGGCCACGCCCCTCCGGACTCCGTGCTATCCAACGTTTTTTGGGGTTCGCCAATTATTACAGACAATTTATTCCACATTTTTCCACCATTGTGGCTCCTATCGTGGCTTTAACCAAAAAGAATGCCAATCCTAAGTCATGGCCTCCTCAAGCGGAAGACGCCTTTAAACAGCTCAAGTCTGCCTTTTCTTCTGCTCCCGTGCTCTCCAGACCTGACCCATCTAAACCCTTCCTATTGGAGGTAGATGCCTCCTCAGTAGGAGCGGGAGCGGTCCTTCTACAAAAAAATTCTTCCGGGCATGCTGTTACTTGTGGGTTTTTTTCTAGGACCTTCTCTCCGGCGGAGAGGAACTACTCCATCGGGGATCGAGAGCTACTAGCCATTAAATTAGCACTTGAGGAATGGAGGCATCTGCTGGAGGGATCAAGATTTCCAGTTATTATTTACACCGATCACAAAAATCTCTCCTATTTCCAGTCTGCCCAACGGCTGAATCCTCGCCATGCCAGGTGGTCTCTGTTCTTTGCCCGATTTAATTTTGAAATTCACTTTCGGCCTGCCGATAAGAACATCAGGGCCGATGCTCTCTCTCGTTCCTCGGATGCCTCGGAAGTAGAGCTCTCTCCGCAACACATCATTCCTCCTGACTGCCTGATCTCCACTTCTCCAGCCTCCATCAGGCAAACTCCTCCAGGGAAGACCTTCGTCACTCCACGCCAACGCCTCGGAATCCTCAAATGGGGTCACTCCTCCCATCTCGCAGGCCATGCGGGCATCAAGAAATCCGTGCAACTCATCTCTCGTTTCTATTGGTGGCCGACTCTGGAGACGGATGTTGTTGATTTTGTGCGGGCCTGCACTGTCTGTGCCCGGGATAAGACTCCTCGCCAGAAGCCCGCTGGTCTTCTTCATCCTCTGCCTGTTCCCGAACAGCCTTGGTCTCTGATTGGTATGGACTTTATTACAGACTTACCCTCATCCCGTGGCAACACTGTTGTTTGGGTGGTCGTTGATCGATTCTCCAAGATGGCACATTTCATCCCTCTTCCTGGTCTTCCTTCTGCGCCTCAGTTGGCAAAACAATTTTTTGTACACATTTTTCGTCTTCACGGGTTGCCCACGCAGATCGTCTCGGATAGAGGCGTCCAATTCGTGTCAAAATTCTGGAGGGCTCTCTGTAAACAACTCAAGATTAAATTAAACTTTTCTTCTGCTTATCATCCTCAATCCAATGGGCAAGTAGAAAGAATTAACCAGGTCCTGGGTGATTATTTACGGCATTTTGTTTCCTCCCGCCAGGATGACTGGGCAGATCTTCTACCATGGGCCGAATTCTCGTACAACTTCAGAGTTTCTGAATCTTCTTCCAAATCCCCATTTTTCGTGGTGTACGGCCGTCACCCTCTTCCCCCCCTCCCTACTCCCTTGCCCTCTGGTTTGCCCGCTGTGGATGAAATAACTCGTGATCTTTCCACCATATGGAAAGAGACCCAAAATTCTCTCTTACAGGCTTCATCACGCATGAAGAAGTTTGCTGATAAGAAAAGAAGAGCTCCCCCCATTTTTTCTCCCGGAGACAAGGTATGGCTCTCCGCTAAATATGTCCGCTTCCGTGTTCCCAGCTACAAATTGGGACCACGCTATCTTGGTCCTTTCAAAATTTTGCGCCAGATCAATCCTGTCTCTTATAAACTTCTTCTCCCTCCTTCTCTTCGTATTCCTAATGCCTTTCACGTTTCTCTTCTTAAACCACTCATCATCAACCGTTTCTCTCCTAAACTTATCTCTCCCACTCCTGTCTCCGGTTCTTCAGACATCTTTCCTGTAAAGGAGATACTGGCCTCCAAAAAGGTCAGAGGAAAAACCTTCTTTTTGGTTGACTGGGAGGGCTGTGGTCCTGAAGAGAGATCCTGGGAACCTGAGGACAATATCCTAGATAAAAGTCTGGTCCTCAGGTTCTCAGGCTCCAAGAAGAGGGGGAGACTCAAGGGGGGGGGTACTGTTACGCCGAGCGCTCCGGGTCCCCGCTCCTCCCCGGAGCGCTCGCTACACTCTCGCTCCCGCAGCGCCCCGGTCAGATCCACTGACCGGGTGCGCTGCGATACTGCCTCCAGCCGGGATGCGATTCGCGATGCGGGTGGCGCCCGCTCGCGATGCGCACCCCGGCTCCCGTACCTGACTCGCTCTCCGTCGGTCCTGTCCCGGCGAGCGCGGCCCCGCTCCCTAGGGCGCGCGCGCCGGGTCTCTGCGATTTAAAGGGCCACTGCGACGCTGATTGGCGCAGTGGTTCTAATCAGTGTGTTCACCTGTGCACTCCCTATGTATACCTCACTTCCCCTGCACTCCCTCGCCGGATCTTGTTGCCATTGTGCCAGTGAAAGCGTTCCCTTGTGTGTTCCTAGCCTGTGTTCCAGACCTCCTGCCGTTGCCCCCGACTACGATCCTTGCTGCCTGCCCCGACCTTCTGCTACGTCCGACCTTGCTTCTGTCTACTCCCTTGTACCGCGCCTATCTTCAGCAGTCAGAGAGGTTGAGCCGTTGCTAGTGGATACGACCTGGTCACTACCGCCGCAGCAAGTCCATCCCACTTTGCGGCGGGCTCTGGTGAACACCAGTAGTGACTTAGAACCGGTCCACTAGCACGGTCCACGCCAATCCCTCTCTGGCACAGAGGATCCACCTCCTGCCAGCCGGCATCGTGACACACACGTTTTGCTATACACGTGTTTATTCCCTTTGTGTGTATTGGAACTAAACCAAAAAAAGGAGGGAAAAATGCAAATTGGCACCCTTTCAAAATTGTGGAAAACAATCTGGTTCGGCCTCTCCGTTCAGATGGGATGTAAAGGGGCCCTTGCATCCCTTCGGGGATTTTTGATAACATTGCACACAGAGCACTCAGCACACCACTTCTCGACGTCTCCCCGCATCCCTATCCAGTAAAATCTTCTTCTGACGGTGGCTTCAGTCTTCTGGACCCCGAAATGTTCGGACTGGTCATGATAGGCATTCAGGACCATGGCTGCATCCCTTCTGGGGACCACGATTTGATGGATGCAATCTCCGGAGACTGGGTCTAGAGAATTTCGGAAGACCAACCCCTTGTGCAGGAACAGGCGATTCCTCTGCCGCCACAGCCGCTTCAATTCAAAATCCCCTTGGTGTCTTGTGTAACCGAGTGGTCACTTTCTTGTGGAGGCAATAGTCCAAGAGTTCCCTGATTACCCGGCTTTCATCCTGAAGTGTCTTCCATGTGGATAAATCTTCAGGGACTTTGGGATATTCAGGTCCGTCACCCTGCTGGGCAGTTAGAGCACTCTGACTCACGAACCTTCAGTAGAAGGGAGGCATCTCCACATCTTCCCACACATCTTCAGCAGGAGGTGCTTCTCCTGGGGCCATACGAAAAACTACGTCCACATTAACGTTAATTTTTCCACTGCGGTACTTGATGTTGAAATCATAGTTGACCAACCGAGAGGCCCAGCGCTGTTCAAGAGCTCCCAACTTAGCAGTGTTCAAATGGGCCAAGGGGTTGTTATCAGTGTAAACCGTGAAGGGAGTAGGAGCCAGATAGTCTTTAAACTTCTCAGTAATGGCCCAGACCAGGGCCAGGAGCTCCAGTTTGAAGGAGCTGTAGTTATCGTCATTCTTCTCGGCGCCTCGGAGATGTCTCTTTGCCATCTTGCACCTGAGATAAGACTGCTCCCAGACCTTCGAAGCTAGCGTCTGTATATAAACGGAACGGCAGGCTGTAGTCAGGATACGCCAAAATGGGGGGTTCTGTGAGGAGGTACTTCAGGGCTCGAAAGGCATATTCTTGTTCTTCGGCCCACTGTATTGGTAGCCTCCCATTATAATTCTCCCGGGCAGTCCCTCTCAGTAACTCGGTTAAGGGCCCAGCAATTTGAGCAAAGTGGGGGATGAAGCGTCGATAATAACCAGCAAATCCCAGGAAACTTTGGACGTCTCTGTCACGATTCGGCTTCCAGGTAGTGGATCCTCTATGTCAGCGAGGGATTGGCGTGGACCGTGCTAGTGGACCGGTTCTAAGAGGCTACTGGTTTTCACCAGAGCCCGCCGCAAAGCGGGATGGTCTTGCTGCGGCAGTAGCAACCAGGTCGTATCCACTAGCAACGGCTCTACCTCGCTGACTGCTGAGAAGGCGTGGGACAGAAGGACTAGGCAGAGGCAAGGTCAGACGTAGCAGAAGGTCGGGGGCAGGCGGCAAGGTTCGTAGTCAAGATGGGTAGCAGAAGTTCAGGTACACAGGCTTTGGACACACAAAACGCTTTCACTGGCACAAGGCAACAAGATCCGGCAAGGGAGTGCATGGGAGGAGGTCAGATAAAGGCAGGGAGCAGATGGAAGCCAATTAAGCTAATTGGGCCAGGCACCAATCATTGGTGCACTGGCCCTTTAAGTCTCAGAGAGCTGGCGCGCGCGCGCCCTAGAGAGCGGAGCCGCGCGCGCCAGCACATGACAGCAGGGGACCGGGACGGGTAAGTGACCTGGGATGCGATTCGCGAGCGGGCACGTCCCGCTGTGCGAATCGCATCCCCAACGGCCAAGACAGTGCAGCGCTCCCGGTCAGCGGGACTGACCGGGGCGCTGCAGGGAGAAAGACGCCGTGAGCGCTCCGGGGAGGAGCGGGGACCCGGAGCGCTAGGCGTAACAGTACCCCCCCCCTTAGGTCTCCCCTTCTCTTTGTCCGGTAACTGCCTCCCCTGGGATGAGGACACCGGGAAAGAATGGAGGGTTTCCTCAACGGCAGGCAGTACAGCAGGAGTGGGAATGGGGAGGGAGGGCAGAGGGCGAGGCCTGGCACGGGGCAGTGTGACACCAGGACGGGGGCCATGGGGAGGCACAGAGGCTTGCCTGACGGGACTGGGAGGGGGGGAGAGGCACTTCCTGTGGCAGGCAGAGTCCCAGTTCCTGATCTCCCCGGTGGTCCAATCAATGGTGGGGGAATGAAGCCGGAGCCAAGGCAGACCGAGGAGGACCTCAGAGGTACAGTTGGGGAGAATGAAGAACTCAATCCTTTCGTGGTGGGGTCCGATAGACATCAGGAGGGGTTCTGTGCGGTAACGCACGGTGCAGTCCAATCTGGCTCCGTTGACCGCGGAAATGTAGAGCGGTTTGACGAGACGGGTCACCGGGATGCTGAATTTATTAACAAAGGACTCCAACATAAAATTCCCGGAGGCACCAGAGTCCAAGCAGGCCACGGCTGAGAGGGAGGAGTTGGCTGTAGGAGAAATCCGCACGGGCACCGTGAGACGTGGAGAAGAAGACTTAGAACCAAAAGATGCAACACCCACGTGAGCTGGGTGCGTGCGTGCGTTTCCCAGGCGTGGAGGACGGATAGGGCAATCCACCAAGAAATGTTCAGTACTGGCACAGTACAGACAGAGATTTTCTTCTCTACGGCGATTCCTCTCTTCCTGGGTCAGGCGAGACCGATCCACTTGCATGGCCTCCTCGGCGGGAGGCCCAGGCGAAGACTGCAAAGGATGCTGTGGGAGAGGTGCCCAGAGATCTAAGTCTTTTTCCTGGCGGAGCTCTTGGTGTCGTTCAGAAAAACGCATGTCAATGCGGGTAGCCAAATGGATGAGTTCTTGGAGGTTGGCAGGAATCTCTCGTGCGGCCAGCACATCCTTGATGCGACTGGATAGGCCTTTTTTAAAGGTCGCGCAGAGAGCCTCATTATTCCAGGATAGTTCAGAAGCAAAAGTACGGAATTGTATGGCGTACTCGCCAACGGAAGAATTACCCTGGACCAGGTTCAACAGGGCAGTCTCGGCAGAAGAAGCTCGGGCTGGCTCCTCGAAGACACTCCGGAGTTCAGCGAAGAAGGCCTGGACTGTGGCTGTGGCAGGATCATTGCGGTCCCAGAGCGGTGTGGCCCAAGACAAGGCCTTTCCTGAAAGAAGGCTTACTACGAACGCCACCTTAGACCGTTCTGAAGGAAACAAGTCCGACAACATCTCCATATGCAGGGAACACTGAGACAAAAATCCACGGCAGAGTTTAGAGTCCCCATCAAATTTGTCCGGCAGGGACAAGCGGAGGTTAGGAGCGGCCACTCGCTGCGGAGGAGGTGCAGGAGCTGGCGGAGGAGATGGGTGCTGCTGTAGCAGAGGCAGAAGTTGCTGTAACATGGCGGTCAACTGCGACAGCTGCTGTCCTTGTTGGGCAATCTGCTGCGATTGCTGAGCGACCACCGTGGGAAGATCAGCGACACTTGGCAGCGGCACCTCAGCGGGATCCATGGCCGGATCTACTGTCACGATTCGGCTTCCAGGTAGTGGATCCTCTATGTCAGCGAGGGATTGGCGTGGACCGTGCTAGTGGACCGGTTCTAAGAGGCTACTGGTTTTCACCAGAGCCCGCCGCAAAGCGGGATGGTCTTGCTGCGGCAGTAGCAACCAGGTCGTATCCACTAGCAACGGCTCTACCTCGCTGACTGCTGAGAAGGCATGGGACAGAAGGACTAGGCAGAGGCAAGGTCAGACGTAGCAGAAGGTCGGGGGCAGGCGGCAAGGTTCGTAGTCAAGATGGGTAGCAGAAGTTCAGGTACACAGGCTTTGGACACACAAAACGCTTTCACTGGCACAAGGCAACAAGATCCGGCAAGGGAGTGCATGGGAGGAGGTCAGATAAAGGCAGGGAGCAGATGGAAGCCAATTAAGCTAATTGGGCCAGGCACCAATCATTGGTGCACTGGCCCTTTAAGTCTCAGAGAGCTGGCGCGCGCGCGCCCTAGAGAGCGGAGCCGCGCGCGCCAGCACATGACAGCAGGGGACCGGGACGGGTAAGTGACCTGGGATGCGATTCGCGAGCGGGCACGTCCCGCTGTGCGAATCGCATCCCCAACGGCCAAGACAGTGCAGCGCTCCCGGTCAGCGGGACTGACCGGGGCGCTGCAGGGAGAAAGACGCCGTGAGCGCTCCGGGGAGGAGCGGGGACCCGGAGCGCTAGGCGTAACAGTCTCGCACTGTCCTGGGGGTAGGCCACTCCTTCACAGCACTCACTTTGTCCGGATCAGGCTGAACTCCTTGAGCACTGACGACATGTCCCAGATTGTGTACTTGGGGCTTTAGCAAGTGACATTTGAAGGGTTTAACCTTGAGCCCATGTTGAATAAGGACCTGGAAAACTTCTTTCAGGTGGTCCAGGTGTTCCTGATATGTCCGGGAATAGACGATGATGTCATCTAGATACAGCAGAACACTCTGGAAGTTAAGATGTCCCAAACATCGTTCCATTAAGCGTTGGAAAGTAGCCGGTGCATTGCACAGTCCAAAGGGCATACTTTTGAACTCGAAGAGTCCCATGGGGGTCACAAATGCTGTCTTTTCTCTATCTTCCTCCCCCATTGGCACCTGCCAGTAACCGCTCATCAAATCCAGTGTGGAAAAGTAGGCGGCAGACCCCAGTGCAGTCAAGGATTCTTCAATACGGGGAAGAGGGTAGGCATCCTTATGAGTTATGTCGTTCAACTTCCAGTAATCTACGCAAAAGCGGATAGTCCCATCTTTTTTCTTCACCAGGACAAAGGTGCGGCCTAAGGGCTCTGGCTTTCTTGGATGACATCAGCCTCTTTCATCTCCACGAGCATCTTCTTGATGGTCTGATACATTCCAGGAGCCACAGGGCGATGCCTCTCTTTAATGGGTGGACTGTCCCCGGTGAGAATCCGATGTTTTATCATTGTGGTCCTGCCAAAGTCTGTGGGGAACTTGCTGAAAGCTTCTTGATATTTCTTAGCTACCTGGATGACTCCTTCCACCTGTTCTATGGGGGTATCTATGTCTCCTACTTGTAGTTGGCCCCACCAAGGTTCCGCAGGATTCTGGTCAGGTCCTCGTTGGGCCACTTGTGACTTTGAGACCACATCTCTGGTGTCTAAATGGTGCAGTGTAGCCACAGGGGTATACTTGGGTAGTCGGACAGCAACTTGAGAGAGATTAATGAGTCTCAGCGGAACTTTCCCAGTACGTACGGTTACCAGGCTTCTAGCTGCTCGCACCAAGGGACAATCTTCCAGTATGATGGGTTCTAAGAGCGCTTGATAATCTTGATTCTTCACCCCGGGTCAGGCACGACACCAAATAACTGTCTCCGTTTGTGGCTGTAGACTAACGGCACGTATATCCTGGATCCTCACTCGACAGATTTCTCCTTGATGATTCATAAACTTCTGTTCTGTTTGAAGAATTTTGAGGTGGTGTTGGGCAATTCGCCGGCCTGGAAGTGACAAGTGAGGGAGAGATGCATGCAGTGCACAGACAATATCATCAAAACAGTGCCTCATAATATTCATTCCTAAGATGAAGTCAGCTGCCCCTTCATCCCTAACATTGGTGACAATCACACCCTGCCTCTCTAACCATGCTTTCTCACCTTCACTGTGGGCTCCCAGTAGCCATGCCTGGGTACTGGTTTCCCGTTCCCTGCAATTACTCTAAACTCTGCTTCCTGAGACTCACACAACCTTTCTGGACCCCAATACTTATAGAAAAACCCCTGCGGAATAGTGGACACCTGAGACCCCGTATCTATCAGAGCTTGTAACTGGATACCTTCAACTGTCACCTGTATATAAGGACAAGAAGCTACATACATAGACAGTCCTTTCTTGTCGCTGGTTGGTTCTGGACCTTCAGCAGCTACTCCTGGGGTGCAGTCCTGGACCCCAGGGGACGCCCGTTTAAAGCCCAGCGTTGGCTCTTCCAGTGTCCATTCTTGTTACAGTAACTACAGACAGGTCTCTGACTTCCAGGTGGTCTCCCAGGAGGGGTATTAGGTGGATCAGTAGGGTGGGGGTCAAGTTTCTTAGGTGGCGGTGTTGCAGATCTAGAAGGATTTGGCCGTACAGCCATTTCTTTAAAGGCCTTGGCTAACTGCTCAATGTCCTGTTTAATGTCTTGTAGGTCAGCTGTCCAAGGGCTAGAAGAAGGTGTTGGCAGGGCAGACTGAGAAGGGACAGGCGGCTGGGGCGAGGGCCCCGGAGATTCTGTAGCGGGCACACTAGCCTCCTCTGTCTGAGGCCCTGATTCTATCACTTTAACCGCTAGTCTCTTGAAAGCTGGGAAAGCCATGTCGGGATTTTGCACGGCCAGCATCCTAAGTTGAGCCTTGTCCCATTTGTTCAGTACTCGGTTGACCTGATCGGGCGTGATGCCGTCCAACTTCTGTACCGCCTCTAATGCGCCCTGCAACGCTACTGCATATGCTCTGAGCGTCTCACCTGGCTTCTGACACCGTTCATATAGTCTGAGGCGCACCTCCGAGGGAGAGTGAGATTCAAACACCTGAGAAAGTCCTTCAAAAATCTGTTCCACGGTGGCTTTGTCAGCCGCCGGCCAGGTGTGAAGTTTCTCCAAGGCGGGTCCCTGGAGCTGTCCCAGAAGCAACTGTATCTGCTGATGAGGGGGTAATGCATAAAATCCAAAGAGGCTGTAGAACTTTTCTTTAAAGTCTCTCAGTGTAAAAGGGTCACCGTTATAGGTGGGAAGCACAGGATTCCCCAAGAAGACAGGTGCAGCAACAGGGGCTCCCAATACATAGGGAGATACTGGAGGTCGACTTGCTGGATCCTGCTCTGCCTGCGATGAAGGTCTTGCTGGAATCGCAGCGAGAGTACGTCTTTGTGAGGTAGAAGGTGTTGGTGAAGGTGGCAACAACCTTCTGACTGGGATGGAGACCCCATTGGTGGGATCACTGGAGCGTCGCCCTCTTGCTGTTCAGACGGGCACTGTGGTGCTGCAGGTTCTGACATTTTTGTATTTGGTATGCTGGCACTTTAAATAAATCTTGAATTCCTAGGTCCCGATGAGATACGCAGTTGTTCTCTAATCTGGAACTTGAGAGCGTAGATTTCGAATTTGAGAGCGGTGACTTGAAACTCAATAGCTTTAACCCCTTAAGGACTCAGCCCATTTTGGCCTTAAGGACTCAGACAATTTAATTTTTACGTTTTCATTTTTTCCTCCTCGCCTTCTAAAAATCATAACTCTTTTATATTTTCATCCACAGACTAGTATGAGGGCTTGTTTTTTGCGCGACCAGTTGTCCTTTGTAATGACATAACTCATTATATCATAAAATGTATGGTGCAACCAAAAAACACTATTTTTGTGGGGAAATTAAAACGAAAAACGCAATTTTGCTAATTTTGGAAGGTTTCGTTTTCACGCCGTACAATTTATGGTAAAAATGACGTGTGTTATTTATTCTGAGGGTCAATACGATTAAAATGATACCCATTATTACGTACTTTTATATTATTGTTGCGCTTAAAAAAAATCACAAACTTTTTAACCAAATTAGTACGTTTATAATCCCTTTATTTTGATGACCCCTAACTTTTTTATTTTTCCGTATAAGCGGCGGTATGGGGGCTCATTTTTTGCGCCATGATCTGTACTTTTTTTTGATACCACATTTGCATATAAAAAACTTTTAATACATTTTTTATAATTTTTTTTTTAATAAAATGTATTAAAAAAGTAGGAATTTTGGACTTTTTTTTATTTTTTCGTTCACGCCGTTAACCGTACGGGATCATTAACATTTTATTTTAATAGTTCGGACATTTACGCACGCGGCGATACCAAATATGTCTATAAAAAAAAATTTACGCTTTTTGGGGGTAAAATAGGAAAAAACTGACGTTTTACTTTTTTATTGGTGGAGGGGATTTTTCACTTTTTTTTAACTTTTACTTTTACATTTTTTTAAATTTTTTTTTACACTTGAATATTCCCCATAGGGGACTATACATAGCAATACCATGATTGCTAATACTGATCTGTTCTATGTATAGGACATAGAACAGATCAGTGTTTTCGGTCATCTTCTGCTCTGGTCTGCTCGATCACAGACCAGAGCAGGAGACGCCGGGAGCCGCACGGAGGAAGGAGAGGGGACCTCCGTGCGGCGTTATGTATGATCGGATCCCCGCAGCAGCGCTGCGGGCGATCCGATCATTCATTCAAATCGGGCACTGCCGCAGATGACGGGATCTGTATTGATCCCGGCACCTGAGGGGTTAATGGCGGACGCCCGCGAGATCGCGGGCATCGGCCATTGCCGGCGGGTCCCTGTCTGTGATCAGCAGCCGGGATCAGCCGCGCATGACACGGGCATCGCTCCGATGCCCGCGGTTATGCTAAGGACGTAAATGTACGTCCTGGTGCGTTAAGTACCACCGCACCAGGACGTACATTTACGTCCTGCGTCCTTAAGGGGTTAAGTTGAAATTTGAATGCGTTGATCGGCAGCTGAAGGGACTCTATATAGGATTTCAATTTGTCAATCTGGTGTCTCAGAGTCCCGTACTGTTGTGGCTCCTCCTTCAACCCGCTGTCTCACTCTCCGCCTTTTTCCGCGCTGTACTATCTCTCTTTGCTGGTCTCCAGCGCTAGACTCCAACAAAATGGCTGCCACGGCACCGAGGGCTTCGGTGGGCGGGGTCTCTGGATCACGTGCGCAGGAAGATTACGCGCTAACTTCAGCTCTTCCTCTCACAGCTTGTAACTCCGCTGTGCTGTTCGCCTCCTCCTTACTTTACATGCACACTTCCTCCACACAGCAACCCCTTACTCCGGAGTACAAGTCATAGTACATGAATAAAGTTCGATACTTGGGGGGGTACACTTTCACTGGTGGCAACTGTAGTAGGCACACACTCCTGTTCGTGCTACGCCAAAAAGGCTTTGTGGCAGGCCTTAGGGGGTGTAGTGTAGTTGGGGTGTTGCTTCGGTATATGAGGGGTTAACTTAACCCCAGTCACTCGTGAAGCCAGGGTGAGGGTTAATACGCTGAGGTAAATCTTCGGCCTATCGCCACCCTTCCCAAAAACGATAGGTGCGTGCTTAAATGAATGAAGTCCACAATAGAGATTAACTTGAACTTGTATAAACTTTACTGAGGTACTTGCGGTACATCCAATTAACAGCAACAGTCTTAGCAATACAGTCTCTATGTAGTACGGCAGTGATTGACAGATGCCGCGGACCATTAGTTTATCCAAGAGGTTATTAGAATTAGGGATGATGCAGAGATCCGTCCGGATTTAGGGGTCTGTTTAGGTCCGGTGATCTTGCAGACTTAACAGGGATTGAGGTAACTCACAGTTCTGTAAGATGGCCTTTGCCGCAAGGCTTGGGCCTAGTCACTGCTGACGACAAATGCGCAGATCCTCCTCTATCAGCAGCCCACAAGGAAAGAGATCGCTTAATGGCCGCCGCTCCCTTATATGGGCAGGGCCGTTTTGGATTGGTCCGAGTCAGCTGTCATTCACCGTTACAATGCATGGTGGGCGATCACCTGACTTCCTCCAAAGGTCCTTGAACCATAAACCATAGAGTTTTGGAACACATCACGTGACCCGCAGGTCCTGTGACACTACAATAAGGTAAGTAGACATTATATACATATATACATATTAAATTTAAATAATTTTAACTATGACAGGGGTGACAAGGGGCTAACTACTGATGAGGACCCCACCGGTACCTAGGGACTCTGACTTTGGGGACCTCACCGCAAGGTAACGGATGCAATCTGGTACCAGGATACCACATATATATATATATATATATACATACACAGTGACCCCCCGACCTACGATGGCCCCAACATATGATGAAATCGACATACGATGGCCTCTCAGAGGCGGCCATCGCATTAAGTGCTATCTGGCAGCGCCAAATGCTTAAGCTGCTGCCGGATAGCAGCTTAATGTTCCCCGTGTGGTGCGGTAAGTATTACTTACCACTCCATGATGCTCCGGGGTGCCCTCCGGGTCCAGCGCTGATCTTTCGGTGTCTTCTCGGCCCTCTCCGATGACGTCAATACGCTGCTGTGCACGTCATCCAATAGGAATGGCGTACGCAGCGGCGTAATGACGTCGCTACGCAGGCCCAGTAAGGCCTTGCGGAAGACAGAAGAGGACCAGAGAAGACAGAAGAGGACCGGAGAAGACAGAAGAGGACCGGAGAAGACAGCGGAGGACTGGAGAAGACAGCGGAGAGCCCAGCGGAGGCCGGGGTCACCATCAGGAGCGGCGGGGACAGGTGAGTACAGCTTCCTATATTTTACATTGCACGAATCCCTCAACATACAATGGATTCGACAAACGATGGCTCGTTTGGAACGAATTACCATCGTATGTTGAGGGACCACTGTTTTATACACACACACATATAAATAGATATATATGTATATAAATTTATATTTTTTTTCTTTTTTTATTATTATTAATTATTATTATTATATAAGATGATGATGATGATTATCATCATTATTAGTAATATATGTTGCTGTTATTATTATAGTTTTTTTTTGTTACTCAATTTATTTATATGCTATGATAAAGGATGTCATTAAAAATTTGTCCCACAAAATGAAAAAAGCCTTGTGTCCCTAGAGCAGTGTTTTCCAGCTCTTGCAAAACTACAACTCCCAGCATGCCCAGACAAAGGCTCATGAGAAGATGAGTGTACTGATTTTATGGAAGATCCTGTTCTGTAAATGCATGAGTTTGTGAGTACAGGACTGCATATCACACAATACTGCGGAAATGCTACCATTCATTGTTCAAATAATACCGCCACACAGTACCTAATTAACACCCCCACAATGTATCAGAATAATACCGCCCTAGTACTATAATATAGATACAACACAATCATATTTTCCACATAGTACTATCATTTAGTGTCCTAAAAAATGTCATTCAGTGTCTAAATAATAGCATCCAATAGAGAAGAAAGAATAAATAAATAATAGCACCATACAATGCCAGAATAAGTCTTCCACACAGTATCCGGGAATTACTGACATAATACTATAATACCAACAAAAGACTTATTTTGCTGCAGCACTCTCAGGGCCAGATCCTGGTAATCTGCTTCCTCTGTGTCCTCTCTCTTTTCTGGCTCTGCTGGAACCAAAAAATCCAAGATGGCTAAAAGCACATGTTCACAAAACCCCTCACTGCTCAGTTCATTTGCTTGTGCAGTCCGCCATCTTCTGGACACTTCATGTAATTGCAGGATAATACGCAATCATAATCCCACATTTATTGCACAAATAATAGTACCATACAATGCACACATAATGTAACATATGTGGACACACTAAGCTACCTAATCATTTTGGCTTTAGGCCGCACCCTAAGTCATTGAAGAATCCCCTAGGTCAGTGTTTTCCAACCAGGGTGCCTCCAGCTGTTGCAAAACTACAACCCCCAGCATGTCCGGACAGCCAAAGGCTGTCCGGACATACTGGGGGTTGTAGTTTTGCAACAGTGGGTGAAGCAGATAAGCGTAGTCAGCAGTCCAGGTCATACACAGGAGACGTTGAACCGGATCTAGGTATTAGGCAGAGACGTAGTCATATACAGTCAGAAGGTCGAGGTAGGCAGCGCAGATTTATGTCAGCAATCCGAGTCTATAACACAAAAGTCAGTACGGTACAGGATGGATCAGGCATATCGGAAACCAGGTCAGGATACAACAATCAGGACAGCACGCCTCTGGTAGGAATACAAGGAGCCAATGACAACAAGGGGCTGAGAGGCCCTATATGAATGCAGGGGAGCTAGGATATGTAGAGGAAGGATAAAGAATATGCGCACTGGCCCTTTAAATTTATAACAGTTGGCGCGTGCACCCTAAAGGCCAGTCACAGAGTTGTCCAGAAGAGGAAGGGTGGTGGCAGCCGCCAGCAGGAGGAAACACGTGCACAGAACAGGAGCCTATAAGACAAATAAATAATACCTTGCACAACATCCAGATAATACTACCATAATATTATAATGCCAACACTACATATGTTGTTTTGCATACAATACTGCCATTCAGTGCCAATATAAAACTATCATTCATTGTCCAAATAATAGTGCCATGCTATGCTGAAAAAGTACCTCCATACAGCTATACAGTATCCAAAATAATACTGCTATGATAGTATAAGGCCCAACCAAGACTGCCATATATAATTTCCACACAATACTGCTGTACAGTGCCCAAATAAAACTACCAAAAACTACAAGCGTTCAAATAATACCGCCATACAATGCTGAATAATAGCTCCACACAGTATCAGAATGAGAATATGTCATATATTTCATCAAGGCACAAAAATAAAACTGTTTAAATAATAGCGCCATACAATGCTCAAATAATGCACTTGACAGTAAAGCTTCTGGTGGTCTGTGAGTAAAAGGGTTAATGGTATATTTTCTTGTGCGCAGAAGAAAAAAAAGAGCTGATTTCTTCCAGAAACAGCGCCACCCCTGTCCCCAAGTTGTGTGTGATATTGCAGGTCAGTTCTATTAAAGTCAATCATTCATTGTCCAAATGATAGTGCCATACTATGCTGAAAAAGTACATCCATACAGCTATACAGTATCCAAAATAATACTGCAAAAATAATAAGGCCCAAACAACACTGTCATATATAATTTTCACACAATACTAGTATTCAGTGCTCAAATAAAACGACCAATCAATGTTAAAATAATACCGCCATACAATGCTGAACACACAGAGTCAAAATAATACCTACAATACCATAATGCTCACATAATACTTTTATATTTTTCCTCACAATACTACCACGCAAGGCCCAAATAAAACTACCAATCAATATTTAAATAATAGCGCCATACAATGCTCAAATATTGCAATTGACAGTAAAGCTTCTGGTGGTCTACGGTCTCCTTGTGCGCAGAAAAAAAAAAGAGCTGATTTGTTCCAGAAACAGCACCACCCCTGTCCCCAGGTTGTGTGTGGTATTGCAGGTCAGTTCTATTAAAGTCGATGGAGACCAGTTGTAATACCACACACAACCTAAGGAAAAAGGTGGCGCTGTTTATTTGTAAAAAAAAAAAAAAATCTGTTAATCTGTTCCTGGATAACCTAAGGCTCCGGAACAAGCACAAGGGCTCGGAAACGAAGATGGAGACAGATGACAATTCCTAAACGCAGAGTTATATGAAGAGGAAGCAAAAAAAATAATAATTTCGTCAAATTGACACAGAAACATAGCGGGTGTCCAAGATTTCTCGATAAACAACAAGAGTCACGGATCAGAGTACATTTTCGGCAGCCATCACTACAGAAGAAGTGTCCCCGGTGGGGTCGGCTGTCCGAGTGATGTGGAAGCGCCGGTATTTTTTGTGATTTGGAATACGAGAAAGAAATTAACTCCGAAGTCGACTTCTCCCGCACGCCGGGCGCTGACGTTGCAGTAGTGACCAGAAATACAGCTGCAGCTAAAATATGAACGCCCCATTCCCCCCCTCCCTCATCCGGGGTAAAACATATTCTGCTGTCAGGACGCCGCGTCGATCAATGATTAAGCGCCACTTTTCGGCATGTGAAAGATTGTTTGCACCTGACCGGCAGCTCGGTGTGAATTCTCCGCCGCTTTCTTCATTTGTAATTTTTTTTCAGGAACGGCTCAATTTACAGCAAAAAATGTACAGCAAGAGGAAAAACTGTTGGTTTTGCTGAAGCTGGAAATAAATATTACATACATATATATATATATATATATATATATATATATATATATATATATAAATACATTGGGACAGAAGTTTTTTTCCTATATTTGAAAGTGTTCACTTATAGTGGTACACTGCTGAAAAACATCTTATCCCCTATGCAAAGGATAGGGGGTAAGATGTCTGATCGGGGGGTCCCGCTGCTGGGCATCCGTAACATGTAAGCTTGGAGCTTCCGTGTTCGTTATGTCACACCACGCCCCCTCCATTCATGTCTATGGGAGGGGGCGTGGCGGCTGTAGTTGCCAGTCATCCGGCATGGAGCGGAGTTCGTTCAGTGCACGGAAAACTGGGATGCCGCACTGGAGATCGTGGGGGTCCCCAGCGGCGGCACCCCCGTGATCGGACATCTTCTTCCCTATCCTTTGGATAGGGGATAAGATGTTTTTCGGCAGAGTACCCCTTTAATCTTTCAAATGTACCTGTCATCAACAAAAACATTTTTTATAATGTAGATAATACCATTATGTGGTGTCCCAGCACAGGATATAGTCCTGTGGGCTAAATGTTGCCTCGGGCATTGTCACGATCACACCCTATCGGTCCAGCCAAGACATTAGAGAGAGTGTGATGGTGCAAGGGTTAAGGCCACCACTGGGAATACACTACTAGTCCCAGCAAGTCACCAAATTAACCCTTAGATAAACCAGTTGATGACTTTTCCTGCATAAATTAGTTCAGCTTTCAGGTGCTCCGATGGGCTGGAAAAGGTGGATACAGTCCTAGGAGACTCTTTCCTTGGAATGTATCCACCTTTTCCAGCCCACCGGAGCACCTGAAGGCTGAACTAATTTACGCAGGATAAGTCCTCAACTGCCGAGCCGAGAAGTTTGTGACGAATCGAATTTACTGTAAGTTAGCTCATCTCTAGGGAGCTCATATATTTAGAGATGAAAGACCAGAGCTGATTAATTAAACATTTAATCTGATAAAAGGTATCACAGTGCTGACTATAAAAATACAGGAACAAATGACATACAGGTACAAAAATATATAAGAGAGTTTTGCAAGACAAGTTCAGAAAACAAAAGATGAAGTTCTTACAGCATGATGTTATAGCAGTCCATGAGAGTGAGTTCCAGCTGTTCTTAGGATGGTCTTGTCAGCTTGTTGCAAAGCATTGAACACCTGAGTCTAGCATTGTTAAATATTATATATCTGCCTTTTTGGAGGGAGACTCCATTCCCCCTCCCCTCTGATCCCACCAGGGGGGCATCTCTGTCCCTGGCCCTCTTATCTGGTTGATTATATGATGGGACCAGAGTGCATGACTTCCTGTTGCTTCAAAAGAGCCTTTAACTTCAAAGGAGATGTAAACAAACAGCCAAACCCCCAATAAAATTCAATACACAAACCCACAGTCTGAATGACCTCCACCCCCAGGTCTTGGATAATACCTCACACACAGTTATAATTTATTATACACATATAGGATTTTAATAATCAGGCCTTGGGCCTGACAGGCATCCCTTGTGTCTCCGTTCTGGGCCCACTGCTCCATGGTATATTCTGTTATACTGAAGTGTGATCCTGTGTTAAGTTTTAATTAATTTTGTTACTGTACCCTTATGGGAATGCTGCAGAGTTACCTAGGTGACCCTAACTCCCCAGTGGGAGCCCCCCAACATTGGCTTTTATATAGCGTAGGGTGAGAGGAGTTGGGGAGTCAAGTCTGAGTCTGGAGAGAGTGGGTAAGTAGAGGAGTCTTGAAGTTGAAGAGCTGAGGAACAGAGTGAGGAGTCTTAAAAGGAAAAGAAACCTAAAATCTGCAGCCGTGCCAATCTCAGGAAAAAAACATTGCTAGGGTGAAGTTCAAGCCTGGAGGTAAGAACAACCCTAGAGGGCTAAAATAGTGTTCATTTAGTCAGTCAGTCTAAAGTCTTTAATTCAGCGTGGGCTGTCTTTAATCTCAAGTCTGCAGTTTCAGCAACTACAAGTCCCAGCATGGTTTCCAGGGCTCACTCTGCACCTCCCTCTCCATATATCTGAACTGTGAAGGCTGTAACAACATTTTTGCCTCAATAAAAATAGTTTTCTGTAACCTTGGTCATCATTGTCCCCGCACCTGGCCCAGGAGAACTATCTCAACCTCGGAACGAGTAGGTTAACATTGCCCTGGCGTCATGAATTTTGCATCTCAACCACATTCCATCACAATCATATCTATATATGTAATATACATTGGCTAAAAAATGTGAACACATTTGTCCCTGCAGCTATTGCCTGCGTGTCTCTATGAGGAGACCAAATACAGGAAGTGTGGGTGGACAAGCAGGGTTTGAGACGCTGCCCGGCACTAACTGTGAGACAAATATACACACAAAAACAAGACAATGATAAATGCCCCCCCAATATTATCACCATACATATCCACTATACCAAGACCAATACATTTCCAATAATACCAGTGCACAAGAGACAAAAAATACCGCCACACCATAACCACACATTACTGCCACATATTGACGACATATAGTCACCCATATAGTCACAGTCACTTCTTTTTAAAATGGGGCAGTTAGAGACACTTTGGAGGAGATTTATCTTTGCCTTCCTGACATTTTTTTTTGCTCTATTTGGCGCAAAATCTTTGTGCAGTTAGTTTTTGCACAAACAATTTGCGCCGTTTCAATCATTATTGACATTGGAGCGGAAGATATTTACCATGAGCACCGTTTTAAGAAAGATGCAAAAAAAAAAAAACTGTGCAAATGTTTTAAAAAACTGCAAATCCATACTCCCTGTGCCTTTTTGATAAATTTAGTAAGGGTGCATTCACATCACAATTTTACCATCCTACTTCTTCTCACGATTTTTTACTTTGAAATCGTACAAATCTGCACGCCAAGTCGTATCCATTGACTTCCATTCATTAATGATAGACAACAAATGCATCCGCATCCGATTTTGCACCATTTATGATCGGAGGTAAATCGTGGTTGACCACGATTTTTCGTCCAGATTCTAAATCTGATCAAAATTGTGTCCGATTTTTCTTCTTATTGATGTCTATGTAAATCACATGGAATCGTGTGACTTATCAGATTAATCGCATACGATTTTTAGTACACATGTGCAGTAGACTACAAAACACATACACTTACCATTGGCATACATATTCATTTTAAAAACAGGATCAGATTTTTATTGAAAATCCGATGGAATTTTCATCTGTACGATTTTTGGATACAATTTTAAAATCGGATAGCAAAGAAAAATTTTACATACGATTTTTTGCAATCCGATTTCGCCCGATTTTACGGTCCGATAATCGGATGGTTAAATCGTGATGTGAACCTACTAGCCTAAGCCAAAAACACCACAAAAAGAAAAAAAAAAAAGGAAGAATGATAAATCTCCCCCATTATCTCTATTGTTTTTCAACATGACTTATGACAATTGTATCTATTTATTGGTGAATTTATAACAATACTCATTGCTTTATTTGTTGCATTTGATCTGCAAGAATATACAAGATAAAAAAAGTTTAAAAAATAATTGGATTCTGCTGAAACGAAAACAAGCCGTATTTATTTTTGTTTTCCAGTTATAGTTTTATTCTCTAATACATATTTAATGCTAAACCAGAGGGAAACCAGATGTCTGAGGTTGTAGCTCGATGAGGTTTCTCCAGGTTCCCTTGGATATTTCTTATCTCCATGAAAACTTTTATGGAACAGACTTATTTTTCTCTCCGAATCCAAAAACTCTTCCTTTGGAAGAAGAAATCTACTGCAATTACGCCTCCATCCTGCAGGTGGCGATGCAGAGCTGTGCGTTTTTGTATGTTTAAATGAAAATGTATCTTAAAGGGGTACTCCGCCGGAAAACATCTTATCCCCTATCCAAAGGATAGGGGATAAGATGTCTAATCGCGGGGGGCCCGCCACTGGAGACCCCCGTGATTTCCGCTGCGGCACCCCAGTCTGTGCCAGATGTACAGACCAACAGTTCTCCATGGGATCATTGAGAAGAAACGCTGCAGGCAAAAAGCAAGATCTTTGGTATGCTGAGTTCAAGGTCTGAGGGGTGTGCTGCGTGCTCCCTGATACCACCCAGGGTGGTCACCCTAGTCAGTTCCAGACTCACGGTGATTAGATTTCTCCTTGGGGTTGATTGACAACTTAGACTGCTTACTACAGCTTTAAAATGTCCTCCATACTTCTTCTTGGGGTGTACTATAAAGAGGAGAGCAGAATCCTCTTTTGTCTATGCAGTGTATAGGAGACATCGTAACAGCTAGTCTATATCCACGAGATCAGAGAGAACTGAAAACTACAGATGTAGGCGGAGCCGGCAGAGCAGAAAATTAGCGAGAAATGGCACATACAAGGCGGACAGAAATAGTACGGCTCACATGGGGCAGCTTATCCTAAAAAGTTGTCTCAAATGATAGGTAAGCTTGGGATAAACAATTAAGGCCCCAGGGCTTATAACCCATGTCCCCTTCCTATATTCTGGCCTTGATTTGGGAAATCTTTCTAACCAATAAAGATTGTACCAGGCGGAAAAAATTCATAAAACTCCTGGCCGGCAGCAGGGCGTTCGGAAGACGGAGGCTTGGAGCTTCCGTGTTCGTGACGTCATGCCACGCCCACTCCATTCATGTCTATAGGAGGGGGTGTGACGGCTACTACGTAGCCGTCACACCTCCTCCCATAGACATGAATGGAGGGAGCATGGCGGCTGTAGTCTCCAGTCATCTGGCACGGAGCGGAGTTCTCTCTCGCACTCCAAAGGATAGGGGATAAGATGTCTAATCGCGGGGGGCCCGCCACTGGGGACCCCCGCGATTTCTGCTGCGGCCCCCCAGTCATCCGGTGCGAGAGAGAACTCGGCTGTAGTCTCTAGTCATCTGGCACGGAGCGGAGTGATGATGACTGGAGACTACAGCCGCCATGCTCCCTCCATTCATGTCTATGGGAGGAGGTGTGACGGCTACGTAATAGCCGTCACACCCCCTCCTATAGACATGAATGGAGTGGGCGTGGCATGACGTCCCGAACACACGGAAGCTCCAAGCCTCCGTCTGCCCTGCTGCCGGCCCGGAGTTTTATGAACCTTTTCCGCCTGGTACAATCTTTATTGGTTAGAAAGATTTCCCAAATCAAGGCCAAAATATAGGGAGGGGACATGGGTTATAAGCCCTGGGGCCTTAATTGTTTATCCCAAGCTTACCTATCATTTGAGACAACTTTTTAGGATAAGCTGCCCCATGTGAGCCGTACTATTTCTGTCCGCCTTGTATGTGCCATTTCTCACCAATTTTCTGCTCTGCCGGCTCCGCCTACATCTGTAGTTTTCAGTTCTCTGTGATCTCGTGGGTATAGACTAGCTGTTACGATGTCTCCTTTACACTGCATAGACAAAAGAGGATCCTGCTCTCCTCTTTATAGTACAGCCCAAGAAGAAGTATGGAGGACATTTTAAAGCTGTAGTAAGCAGTCTAAATTGACAATCAACCCCAAGGAGAAATCTAATCACTGTGAGTCTGGAACTGACTAGGGTGACCACCCTGGGTGGTATCAGGGAGCACGCAGCACACCCCTCAGACCTTGAACTCAGCATACCAAAGATCTTGCTTTTTGCCTGCAGCGTTTCTTCTCAATGATCCCATGGAGAGCTGTTGGTCTGTACAGTTACAGCTGCACAGTAATCTCTTTTCCCTCCCTGCATTCATCTCTATGATCATCCAGAGATCTGTGTGGCCACAGAATTACAGCTGCACAGTAATCTCATTCCCTTCCCAGCATATAGTTCTATGATCATCTAGAAAACTGTTGGTCTGAACAGTTAAAGCTACACAGTAATCTTTTTCACTCCCTGTACTCATCTCTATAATCATCTAGAGAACTGTGTGGCTATAGAATTACAGCTGCATAGTAATCTCTATTCCCTTCCCTGCACATATCTCTATGACCATCTAGAGAACTGTATGGCCGTAGAACAGTGATCTCCAACCTGCGTACCTCCGGATGTTGCAAAACTACAGCTCGCAGCATGCCCGGACAGCCAATGGCTGTCCGGGCATGCTGGGAGTTGTAGTTTTGCAACATCTGGAGGTCCGCAGGTTGGAGGCCACTGCCGTAGAATAACAACTGCCCAGGAATCTCTGTCCCCTCCCAGCACTCATCTATATGATCTTCTAGAGAACTGTGGGGCCATAGAATTACAGATGCACAGTATACTCTATCCCCTCCCTGCACTCATCTCTATGATCATCTAGAGAACTGTATGGTCATAGAATTACAGCTGCACAGTGATCTCTGTTACCTTCCTACACTCATTTATTTGATCATCCATAGAAATGTGTAGCCATAGAATTACAGCTGCACAGTGGTCTCTGTCATCTCCCTGCACTCATCTCTACCACAGAGTTAAGTGCAGGGAGGGGACAGAGATTACTGTGCAGCTATAATTCTATGGCCACACGGTTCTTTAGATAATCATAGAATCTTTATGATCTTCTAAAGAACTACGTGGCCATAGAATTATAGCTGCACAGTAATCTCTGTCCCCTCCCTGAACTCATCTCTATGATCTTAGAAAGATCTGTAGTGTGATAAACTGTATTTTTACCGTCTTAGGAGTAACAGTGCATAGGTCCCTGATAGACAATGTTTCCCAACCAGAGTGCCTCCAGCTGTTGCAAAACTAAAGGCTGTCTGGGCATGCTGGGAGTTGTAGTTTTGCAACAGCTGGAGGCACCCTGGTTGGGAAACATTGGCTTAGAAGAAACATTCCCAGCAATACAGCTGAAAGCTACTCAAGATCATGCCCAGCAGCTTAGAAGAGAAGATGCCCAGGGCTGAACCTTTGTACCAGGGGCCCATAAGCCTTTCACTATGCCCCCTACTGTGGACCATATCAGCCCATACTATGACATGTTATATTGACAACATAAAACAATCAACCAAAAAAGACAAAAATCTAACTTAAATGTGCACAAAGATGGAAGCAACAAAATTCTGTCATTCCATTTCTCACCAACAGGTGTCAGCGGCGCTTCACACTCCTGCCGTGATCTCCATTACTATGCTGCCCGCGCGCCGCAGTCACATTCATTAGAATTCAGAAATTCTTTATTTCGAGCGCAAATGAAATTGTTATTCGGTTTTCTTTTGTCCCATTGTTTTATGATACGGTGGACTATGATTTTGTCGATATTTCCTGCGGCACTGTATCACCGGGGACCGTTCGTATATTGATCAGCCGACAGAGCGCGGTCCCAGCTGTTGTGTATCGCATTCATCATATAAATGTAAAATATAAAGCGAGCGTCCCGCGTCGCCCGTAAACAGATCACAGGAAATGTCTGGAGCTGGAAGAGCGCAGAGTGGCTGCGATATTTGTATCTACGGGTCACTGAAATAAACCGAAAACTGGGGTTTTGGGGGTTAAATTGTGTGGTCTGAAAAGCAAGAAAAAAAAATTATAGGGCCCCATAGTGACACTCAAAATGAGCGCTACCCAATGTAGAGTGCCTTCAGAAAATGATCTATCCACCAATTTGATTAAAGTGTTTCATTCTATCCACTAGGGGGCGCTAACTGCATATGGATTTATTCAGCTAACATACAACTCAATGGGAGATGGATAAATCTATAAACCACTGTATATGAGATTTTATGTTAATGGAATGGGACTGTACATGACTAGGAACAGCAAGGATTGGTGACAGTATTATAGTAGTTATATTCTTGTACATAGGAGCAGTATTATAGTAGTTATATTCTTGTATATAGGAGGCAGTATTATAGTAGTTATATTCTTGTATATAGAAGCAGTATTATAGTAGTTATATTCTTGTACATAGGAGCAATATTATAGTAGTTATATTCTTGTATATAGGAGGCAGTGTTATAGTAGTTATATTCTTGTATATAGGAGCAGTATTATAGTAGTTATATTCTTGTATATAGGAGCAGTATTATAGTAGTTATATTCTTGTTTATATGAGCAGTATTATAGTAGTTATATTCTTGTATATAGGAGCAGTATTATAGTAGTTATATTCTTGTATATAGGAGCAGTATTATAGTAGTTATATTCTTGTATATAGGAGCAGTATTATAGTAGTTATATTCTTGTACATAGGAGCAGTATTTTAGTAGTTATATTCTTGTATATAGGGAGCAGTATTATAGTAGTTATATTATTGTATATAGGGAGCAGTATTATAGTAGTTATATTCTTGTAAATAGGAGGCAGTATTATAGTAAATATATTCTTGTATATAGGAGCAGTATTATAGTAGTTATATTCTTATATATAAGAGCAGTATTATAGTAATTATATTCTTGTACATAGGAGGCAGTATTATAGTAGTTATATTCTTGTATATAGGAGCAGTATTATAGTAGAGATATTCTTGTATATAGGAGCAGTATTATAGTAGTTATATTCTTGTACATAGGAGCAGTATTATAGTAGTTATATTCTTGTATATAAGAGCAGTATTATAGTAGTTATATTCTTGTACATAGGAGCAGTATTATAGTAGGTATATTCTTGTATATAGGAGGCAGTATTATAGTTGTTATATTCTTGTATATAGGAGGCAGTATTATAGTAGTTGTATTCTTGTATATAGGGGCAGTGTTATAGTAGTTATATTCTTGTAGATAGGAGCAGTATTATAGTAGTTATATTCTTGTATATAGGAGCAGTGTTACGCCGAGCGCTCCGGGTCCCCGCTCCTCCCCGGAGCGCTCACGGCGTCTCTCTCCCTGCAGCGCCCCGGTCAGTCCCGCTGACCGGGAGCGCTGCACTGACATGGCCGTCGGGGATGCGATTCGCACAGCGGGACGCGCCCGCTCGCGAGTCGCATCCCAGGTCACTTACCCGTCCCGGTCCTCTGCTGTCATGTGCTGGCGCGCGCGGCTCTGCTCTCTAGGGCGCGCGCGCGCCAGCTCTCTGAGACTTAAAGGGCCAGTGCACCAATGATTGGTGCCTGGCCCAATTAGCTTAATTGGCTTCCATCTGCTCCCAGACTATATCTGATCACTTCCCCTGCACTCCCTTGCCGGATCTTGTTGCCTTGTGCCAGTGAAAGTGTTTAGTGTTGTCCAAGCCTGTGTTACCTGAACCCTTGCTATCCATCTTGACTACGAACCGTGCCGCCTGTCCCCGACCTTCTGCTACGTCTGACCTTGCCTCTGCCTAGTCCTTCTGTCCCACGCCTTCTCAGCAGTCAGCGAGGTTGAGCCGTTGCTAGTGGATACGACCTGGTTGCTACTGCCGCAGCAAGACCATCCCGCTTTGCGGCGGGCTCTGGTGAACACCAGTAGCCTCTTAGAACCGGTCCACCAGCACGGTCCACGCCAATCCCTCGCTGACACAGAGGATCCACTACCTGTAAGCCGAATCGTGACAGTAGATCCGGCCATGGATCCCGCTGAGGTGCCGCTGCCAAGTCTCGCTGACCTTACCACGGTGGTCGCTCAGCAATCGCAGCAGATTGCCCAACAAGGACAGCAGCTGTCGCAGTTGACCGCCATGTTACAGCAACTTCTGCCTCTGCTACAGCAGCAACCATCTCCTCCGCCAGCTCCTGCACCTCCTCCGCAGCGAGTGGCCGCTCCTAGCCTCCGCTTGTCCCTGCCGGACAAATTTGATGGGGACTCTAGACTCTGCCGTGGATTTTTGTCTCAGTGTTCCCTGCATATGGAGATGTTGTCGGACTTGTTTCCTACAGAACGGTCTAAGGTGGCGTTCGTAGTGAGCCTTCTTTCAGGAAAGGCCTTGTCTTGGGCCACATCCTGCCACAGCCACAGTCCAGTCCTTCTTCGCCGAAGTCCGGAGTGTCTTCGAGGAGCCTGCCCGAGCTTCTTCTGCCGAGACTGCCCTGTTGAACCTGGTCCAGGGTAATTCTTCAGTGGGCGAGTACGCCATCCAATTTCGTACTCTTGCTTCCGAATTATCATGGAATAACGAGGCTCTCTGCGCGACCTTTAAAAAAGGCCTATCCAGTCGCATCAAGGATGTGCTGGCCGCACGAGAGATTCCTGCCAACCTGCAAGAACTCATCCATTTGGCTACCCGCATTGACATGCGTTTTTCTGAGCGACACCAAGAGCTCCGCCAGGAAAAAGACTTAGATCTCTGGGCACCTCTCCCACAGTATCCGTTGCAATCTACGCCTGGGCCTCCCGCCGAGGAGGCCATGCAAGTGGATCGGTCTCGCCTGACCCAGGAAGAGAGGAATCGCCGTAGGGAAGAAAATCTTTGTCTGTACTGTGCCAGTACCGAGCATTTCTTGGTGGATTGCCCTATTCGTCCTCCACGTCTGGGAAACGCACGCACCCAGCTCATGTGGGTGTGGCGTCTCTTGGTTCTAAGTCTGCTTCTCCACGTCTCACGGTGCCCGTGCGGATTTCTCCTTCAGCCAACTCCTCCCTCTCAGCCGTGGCCTGCTTGGACTCTGGTGCCTCTGGGAATTTTATTCGGGATTCTTTGGTGAATAAATTCCGCATCCCGATGACCCGTCTCGTCAAGCCGCTCTACATTTTCGCGGTCAACGGAGTCTGTTTGGATTGCACCGTACGTTACCGCACAGAACCCCTCCTGATGTATATTGGACCCCATCACGAAGTGATCGAGTTCTTCGTCCTTCCCAACTGTACCTCTGAGGTCCTCCTCGGTCTGCCATGGCTCCGGCTTCATTCTCCCACCCTTGACTGGACCACCGGGGAGATCAAGAACTGGGACTCTGCCTGCCATAGGAAGTGCCTCTCCCCCCCTCCCAGTCCCGTCAGGCAAGCCTCAGTGCCTCCTCATGGCCCCCGTCCTTGTGTCACCCTGCCCCGTGCCAAGCTTCACCCTCTGCCCTCCCTCCCCATTCCCACTCCTGCTGTACTCCCTGCCTTTGAGGAAACCCTCCATTCACTCCCGGTGCCTCGTCCCAGGTATAGAACTTGTCGGACAAAAAAAGGGGGAGACCTAAGGGGGGGGGGTACTGTTACGCCGAGCGCTCCGGGTCCCCGCTCCTCCCCGGAGCGCTCACGGCGTCTCTCTCCCTGCAGCGCCCCGGTCAGTCCCGCTGACCGGGAGCGTTGCACTGACATGGCCGTCGGGGATGCGATTCGCACAGCGGGACGCGCCCGCTCGCGAGTCGCATCCCAGGTCACTTACCCGTCCCGGTCCTCTGCTGTCATGTGCTGGCGCGCGGCTCCGCTCTCTAGGGCGCGCGCGCGCCAGCTCTCTGAGACTTAAAGGGCCAGTGCACCAATGATTGGTGCCTGGCCCAATTAGCTTAATTGGCTTCCACCTGCTCCCAGACTATATCTGATCACTGCCCCTGCACTCCCTTGCCGGATCTTGTTGCCTTGTGCCAGTGAAAGCGTTTAGTGTTGTCCAAGCCTGTGTTACCTGAACCCTTGCTATCCATCTTGACTACGAACCTTGCCGCCTGCCCCCGACCTTCTGCTACGTCTGACCTTGCCTCTGCCTAGTCCTTCTGTCCCACGCCTTCTCAGCAGTCAGCGAGGTTGAGCCGTTGCTAGTGGATACGACCTGGTTGCTACTGCCGCAGCAAGACCATCCCGCTTTGCGGCGGGCTCTGGTGAACACCAGTAGCCTCTTAGAACCGGTCCACCAGCACGGTCCACGCCAATCCCTCGCTGACACAGAGGATCCACTACCTGTAAGCCGAATCGTGACAAGCAGTATTATAGAAGTTATATTCTTGTATATAGGAGCAGTATTATAGTAGTTATATTCTTGTATATAGGAGCAGTATTATAGTAGTTATATTCTTGTATATAGGAGATCGTATTATAATAGATATATTCTTGTATATAGGAGCAGTATTAAAGTAGTTATATTCTTGTATATAGGAGCAGTATTATAGTAGTTATATTCCTGTATATAGGAGCAGTATTATTGTAGGTATATTCTTGTATATAGGAGGCAGTATTATAGTAGTTATATTCTTGTATATAGGAGCAGTATTATAGTAGTTATATTCTTGTATATAGGAGGCAGTTTTATAGTAGTTATATTCTTGTATATAGGAGGCAGTATTATAGTAGTTATATTCTTGTATATAGGAGGCAGTATTATAGTAGTTATATTCTTGTACATAGAAGCAGTATTATAGTAGTTATATTCTTGTATATAGGGGGCAGTATTATAGTAGTTATATTCTTGTATATAGATGCAGTATTATAGTAGTTATATTCTTGTATATAGGAGCAGTATTATAGTAGTTATATTCTTGTATATAGGAGCAGTATTAAATTGTGTGGTCTGGAAAGCAAAAATAATTATAGGGCCCCATAGTGACACTTAAAATGAGCGCTACCCAATGTAAAGTGCCTTCAGAAAATGATCTATCCACCAGATTGATTAAAGTGTTTCCTTCTATCCACTTGGGGGCGCTAACTGCATATGGATTTTTTCAGCTAACATACAACTCAATGGGAGACGGATAAATCTATAAACCACTGTATATGAGATTTTATGTTGATGGTATGAGACTGTGCATGACTAGGAACAGCAAGGATTGTTGACAGTATTATAGTAGTTATATTCTTGTATATAGGAGCAGTATTATAGTAGTTATATTCTTGTATATAGGAGGCAGTATTATAGTAGTTATATTCTTGTACATAGGAGCAGTATTATAGTAGTTATATTCTTGTACATAGGAGCAGTATTATAGTAGTTATATTCTTGTATATAGGAGCAGTATTATAGTAGTTATATTCTTGTATATAGGAGGCAGTATTATATTAGTTATATTCTTGTATATAGGAGCAGTATTATAGCAGTTATATTCTTGTATATAGGAGCAGTATTATAGCAGTTATATTCTTGTATATAGGAGCAGTATTATAGCAGTTATATTCTTGTATATAGGGAGCAGTATTATAGTAGTTATATTCTTGTATATAAGAGGCAGTATTATAGTAGTTATATTCTTGTATATAGGAGCAGTATTGTAGTAGTTATATTCTTGTATATAGGAGCAGTATTATAGTAGTTATATTCTTGTACATAGGAGCAGTATTATAGTAGTTATATTCTTGTATATAGGAGGCAGTATTATAGTAGTTATATTCTTGTATATAAGAGGCAGTATTATAGTAGTTATATTCTTGTATATAGGCGCAGTATTATAGTAGTTATATTCTTGTATATAGGAGCAGTATTATAGTAGTTATATTCTTGTATATAGGAGCAGTATTATAGTAGTTATATTCTTGTATATAGGAGCTCTATTATAGTAGTTATATTCTTGTATATAAGAGGCAGTATTATAGTAGTTATATTCTTGTATATAGGAGCAGTATTATAGTAGTTATATTCTTGTATATAGGAGCAGTATTATAGTAGTTATATTCTTGTATATAGGAGGCAGTATTATAGTAGTTATATTCTTGTATATAGGAGCAGTATTATAGTAGTTATATTCTTGTATATAGGAGCAGTATTATAGTAGTTATATTCTTGTATATAGGGAGCAGTATTATAGTAGTTATATTCTTGTATATAAGAGGCAGTATTATAGTAGTTATATTCTTGTATATAGGAGCAGTATTGTAGTAGTTATATTCTTGTATATAGGAGCAGTATTATAGTAGTTATATTCTTGTACATAGGAGCAGTATTATAGTAGTTATATTCTTGTATATAGGAGGCAGTATTATAGTAGTTATATTCTTGTATATAGGCGCAGTATTATAGTAGTTATATTCTTGTATATAGGAGCAGTATTATAGTAGTTATATTCTTGTATATAGGAGGCAGTATTATAGTAGTTATATTCTTGTATATAAGAGGCAGTATTATAGTAGTTGTTACGCCTAGCGCTCCGGGCCCCCGCTCCTCCCCGGAGCGCTCACGGCGTCTTTCTCCCTGCAGCTCCCCGGTCAGTCCCGCTGACCGGGAGCGCTGCTCTGTCATGGCCGTTGGGGATGCGATTCGCACAGCGGGACGCGCCCGCTCGCGAATCGCATCCCAGGTCACTTACCCGTTCCCGTCCCCTGCTGTCATGTGCTGGCGTGCGCGGCTCCGCTCTCTAGGGCGCGCGCGCGCCAGCTCCCTGAGACTTAAAGGGCCAGTGCACCAATGATTGGTGCCTGGCCCAATTAGCTTAATTGGCTTCCACCTGGTCCCTGACTTTATCTAACCTCCTCCCATGCACTTCCTTGCTGGATCTTGTTGCCCTTGTGCCTAGTGAAAGCGTTTTGTGTGTTTAAAGCCTGTGTACCAGAACTTCTGCTATCTCCCCTGACTACGAACCTTGCCGCCTGCCCCCGACCTTCTGCTACGTCCGACTTTGCTTCTGCCTACTCCCTTGTACCTCGCCTATCTTCAGCAGTCAGAGAGGTGAGCCGTTGCTAGTGGATACGACCTGGTCACTACCGCCGCAGCAAGACCATCCCGCTTTGCGGCGGGCTCTGGTGAAAACCTGTAGTGGCTTAGAACCGGTCCACTAGCGCGGTCCTCGCCATCCCTCTCTGGCACAGAGGATCCACCTCCTGCCAGCCGGCATCGTGACAGTAGATCCGGCCATGGATCCCGCTGAAGTTCCTCTGCCAGTGGTCGCTGACCTCCCTACGCTGGTCGCCCAGCAAGCTCGTCAGATCGCCCAACAAGATCACCAGCTGTCGTACTTGACCACCATGACACAGCAACTCCAGTCACAACTACAGCAAGTACAGTCACAGCTACAGCAGCAACAACCATCTCCTCCGCCAGCTCCTGCACCCCTTCCGCAGCGAGTGGCCACTCCTAGCCTCCGCCTGTCCTTGCCGGACAAATTTAATGGGGACTCTAAGTTTTGCCGTGGCTTTCTTTCGCAATGTTCCCTGCACTTGGAGATGATGTCGGACCAGTTTCCTACTGAAAGGTCTAAGGTGGCTTTCGTAGTCAGCCATCTGTCTGGAAAAGCCCTGTCATGGGCCACACCGCTCTGGGACCGCAATGACCCCGTCACTGCCTCTGTACACTCCTTCTTCTCGGAAATTCGAAGTGTCTTTGAGGAACCTGCCCGAGCCTCTTCTGCTGAGACTGCCCTGCTGAACCTGGTCCAGGGTAATTCCTCCGTTGGCGAGTACGCCATACAATTCCGTACTCTTGCTTCTGAACTATCCTGGAATAATGAGGCTCTCTGCGCGACCTTTAAAAAAGGCCTATCCAGCAACATTAAAGATGTTCTGGCCGCACGAGAGACTCCTGCTAACCTGCATGAACTCATTCATCTAGCCACTCGCATTGACATGCGTTTTTCTGAGAGGCATCAAGAGCTCCGCCAGGAAAAAGACTTAGATCTCTGGACACCTCTCCCACAGTCTCCACTGCAATCTGCGCCTAGGCCTCCCGCCGAGGAGGCCATGCAAGTGGATCGGTCTCGCCTGACCCTGGAAGAGAGGAATCGCCGTAAGGAAGAGAATCTTTGTCTGTACTGTGCCAGTACTGAACATTTTTTGGTGGATTGCCCAATCCGTCCTCCACGTCTGGGAAACGCACGCTCGCACCCAGCTCTCGTGGGTGTGGCGTCTCTTGATGCTAAGTCGGCTTCTCCACGTCTCACGGTGCCTGTTCGGATTTCTACTTCAGCCAGCTCTTCCCTCTCAGCCGTGGCCTGCCTGGACTCTGGTGCCTCTGGGAATTTTATTCGGGAGTCCTTAGTGAATAAATTCCGCATTCCGGTGACCCGTCTTGTCAAGCCACTCCACATTTCCGCGGTCAACGGAGCCAGGTTGGATTGCACCGTGCGTTACCGCACGGAGCCCCTCCTAATGTGCATCGGACCTCATCATGAGGAAATTGTATTTTTTGTCCTTCCTAATTGCACTTCTGAAGTTCTCCTTGGACTACCCTGGCTTCAACACCATTCCCCAACCCTGGATTGGTCCACTGGGGAGATCAAGAGTTGGGGTCCCTCTTGTTCCAAGGACTGCCTTCAACCGGTTCCCAGTACTCCCTGCCGTGACCCTGTGGTTCCTCCTGTATCCGGTCCCCCTAAGGTCATTAAGGACTCTGCCTGCCACAGGAAATGCCTCTACCCCCCTCCCAGTCCCATCAGGCAAGCCTCTGTGTCCCCTCATGGCCCTCGTCCTGGTGTCACACTGCCCCGTGCCGGGTCTCGCCCTCTGCCCTCTCTCCCCATTCCTACTCCTGCTGTTCTGCCTGCCGTTGAGGAATCCCTCCATCCTTTCCCGGTGTCCTCATCCCAGGGGAGGCAGTTACCGGACAAAGAGAAGGGGAGACCTAAGGGGGGGGGTACTGTTACGCCTAGCGCTCCGGGCCCCCGCTCCTCCCCGGAGCGCTCACGGCGTCTTTCTCCCTGCAGCTCCCCGGTCAGTCCCGCTGACCGGGAGCGCTGCTCTGTCATGGCCGTTGGGGATGCGATTCGCACAGCGGGACGCGCCCGCTCGCGAATCGCATCCCAGGTCACTTACCCGTTCCCGTCCCCTGCTGTCATGTGCTGGCGCGCGCGGCTCCGCTCTCTAGGGCGCGCGCGCGCCAGCTCCCTGAGACTTAAAGGGCCAGTGCACCAATGATTGGTGCCTGGCCCAATTAGCTTAATTGGCTTCCACCTGGTCCCTGACTTTATCTAACCTCCTCCCATGCACTTCCTTGCCGGATCTTGTTGCCCTTGTGCCTAGTGAAAGCGTTTTGTGTGTTTAAAGCCTGTGTACCAGAACTTCTGCTATCTCCCCTGACTACGAACCTTGCCGCCTGCCCCGACCTTCTGCTACGTCCGACTTTGCTTCTGCCTACTCCCTTGTACCTCGCCTATCTTCAGCAGTCAGAGAGGTGAGCCGTTGCTAGTGGATACGACCTGGTCACTACCGCCGCAGCAAGACCATCCCGCTTTGCGGCGGGCTCTGGTGAAAACCTGTAGTGGCTTAGAACCGGTCCACTAGCGCGGTCCTCGCCATCCCTCTCTGGCACAGAGGATCCACCTCCTGCCAGCCGGCATCGTGACAGTAGTTATATTCTTGTATATAGGCGCAGTATTATAGTAGTTATATTCTTGTATATAGGAGCAGTATTATAGTAGTTATATTCTTGTATATAGGAGCAGTATTATAGTAGTTATATTCTTGTATATAGGAGGCAGTATTATAGTAGTTATATTCTTGTATATAGGAGCAGTATTATAGTAGTTATATTCTTGTATATAGGAGGCAGTATTATAGCAGTTATATTCTTGTATATAGGAGCAGTATTATAGTAGTTATATTCTTGTATATAGGGGGCAGTATTATAGTAGTTATATTCCTGTATATAGGAGCAGTATTATAGTAGTTATATTCTTGTATATAGGAGCAGTATTATAGTAGTTATATTCTTGTGTATAGGAGGCAGTTTTATAGTAGTTATATTCTTGTATATAGGAGGCAGTATTATAGTAGTTATATTCTTGTATATAGGAGCAGTATTATAGTAGTTATATTCTTGTATATAGGAGCAGTATTATAGTAGTTATATTCTTGTATATAGGAGCAGTATTATAGTAGTTATATTCTTGTATATAGGAGCAGTATTATAGTAGTTATATTCTTGTATATAGGAGCAGTATTATAGTAGTTATATTCTTGTATATAGGAGCAGTATTATAGTAGTTATATTCTTGTATATAGGAGCAGTATTATAGTAGATATATTCTTGTATATAGGAGACAGTATTATAGTAGTTATATTCTTGTATATAGGAGCAGTATTATAGTAGGTATATTCTTGTACATAGGAGCAGTATTATATTAGTTATATTCTTGTACATAGGAGCAGTATTATAGTAGTTATATTCTTGTATATAGGAGGCAGTATTATAGTAGTTATATTCTTGTACATAGGAACCCCTTGCTCTTTTACAGCTGATGAGCAGCAGGGGGCGACAATGCACACAGGAGAAATCTCAGGGTAAACACTGTACATATCTTACTACTGTGGATTCACATGTCAAGCCGCAGCTTATCTATCGTTCTTATTATAGGTGTTCTATGTCGGTAAGTGGCGGTAGGCGTCCATCTATCTGTTCTGCCCATCACCTGCGTCTTCGGTTAGATTCGATGGAGTGTAAATAATAAACAAGTAATTCTCAGACCGCAGTTACGTCTATTATCAGGCGAGCACCTGCCCATACTCGGTTACACATTCTCGGTGAGAGCGTTTGGCAGTTTTGTTGCTCAATGAGTCACAAGTGCGGACGCTTATGAAAAGACAAAACAGAAAAGGGGACAAATTGTTACATAAAGTTCTGCGACTCTTTTTGCAGATCAGTTTTACCAATTTCTGCTTGCTGTCAGTGAATGCGAACATTCTTGCTCACATCTACAGCAGTGTTTCCCAACCAGGGTGCCTCCAGCTGTTGCAAAAGTACAACTCCCAGCATGCCCGGACAGCCGAAGGCTGTCCGGGCATGCTGGGAGTTGTACTTTTGCAACAGCTGGAGGCACCCTGGTTGGGAAACACTGCTGTACTTTTGCAACAACTGGAGGCACCCTGGTTGGGAAACACTGATCTAGACGCTGAATATGTCTCCAGCACATGAAGCTGCAGGGCTCGGTAGAGGTGTATTCGCGAGACAAAGAGCTGCACCATCACCATGGCAACACACAATCAGTGCCTCGTTTTTACCAGAACTAGGGTCACCGTGCTCAAATACCACAATTGTTGCAAAACTGCTGAAAAAAAAGAAAACACTTATTTACAATATTTACTTCAGAAATAACAAAACAGAGCTAATTTCCCCCCCCCCCCCCCCCCCCCCAAAAAAAAAAAAAAAACAGCGCAACACCGGTCTTCAGGTTGCGTGTGGTATTACAACTTGGCTCCATTTACTTCAATGGGACTGAGCTGCAATACCAAGCACAAGCTGAGGACAGAGGTGGCGCTGTTTTTAAAAGAAAAAAAAAATCAACCCCTTCGCCACATTGACCCATACGCTTGTTTCTGGTTACGTTTCCACGCAACGTCATTTTTGGCATCATACATAACTGCCCTCTCATTGTGCATTCCCAAAATGCATTTTTTTTGTGGTGTTTTTGTTTCTTTTTTTTTATTTTACTTAATAAATTTTTTTCAAAAATAGTGAATTTTGGTTGGAATTTTTGGCATCACATATAACTGCCCTCTCATTGTGTATTCCCAAAATGCTGTTTTTTTTGTGGCATAATTTTCTTTTTATCTTTTTTTTTTTTATTTATTTTTTTTTAAGTCATGTGATTCTTTTATTATGTGAATCTAGGATTTCTACTGAAAAAATTGTGGGGTGGGAGGAGAGGCAGAAAAAATACACATTGCATGAATTTTACATTTTATTTATTTTTTGAGCATTTAAAACCAGAAAACACGATAAAAATCCCTGTTCGGTTTTTCAGTAGTCCCAGTTTTTAACCCCTTAAGGACTCAGGGTTTTTCCGTTTTTGCACTTTTGTTTTTTCCTCCTTACCTTTTAAAAATCATAACCCTTTCAATTTTCCACCTAAAAATCCATATTATGGCTTATTTTTTGCGTCGCCAATTCTACTTTGCAGTGACATTAGTCATTTTACCCAAAATGCACGGCGAAACGGAAAAAAAAATCATTGTGCGACAAAATCGAAAAAAAAACGCCATTTTGTAACTTTTGGGGGCTTCCGTTTCTACGCAGTGCATATTTCGGTAAAAATTACACCTTATCTTTATTCTGTAGGTCCATACGGTTAAAATGATACCCTACTTATATAGGTTTGATTTTGTCGCACTTCTGGAAAAAATCATAACTACATGCAGGAAAATTTATATGTTTAAAAATGTCATCTTCCGACCCCTATAACTTTTTTATTTTTCCACGTATGGGGTGGTATGAGAACACATTTTTTGCGCCGTGATCTGAAGTTTTTATCGGTATGATTTTTGTTTTGATCGGACTTTTTCATCACTTTTTATTCATTTTTTAATGATATAAAAAGTGACCAAAATACACTTTTTTGGACTTTGGAATTTTTTTGCGCGTACGCCATTGACCGTACGGCTTAATTAATGATATATTTTTATAGTTCGGACATTTACGCACGCGGCGATACCACATATGTTTATTTTTTATTTTTTTTTACACTGTTTTATTTTTTTTCTGGGAAAAGGTCTTTAATGAACAGTATATGGGCCCCATGGTCTTTAATGAACAGTATATGGGCCCCATGGTCTTTAATGAACAGTATATGGGCCGCATGGTCTTTAACGAACAGTATATGGGCCCCATGGTCTTTAATAAACAGTATATGGGCCCCATGGTAAAGGGGTACTCCCATGGAAAACTTTTTATTTTAATTTTTTTTTTTATCAACTGGTGCCAGAAAGTTAAACAGATTTGTAAATGACTTCTATTAAAAAAATCTTAATCCTTCCAGTACTTTTTATGGGCTGTATATTACAGAGGAAATGCTTTTCTTTTTAGATTTCTCTTCTGTCCCGACCACAGTGCTCTCTGCTGACCTCTGCTGTCCATTTTAGGAACTGTCCAGAGCTGAAGAAAATCCCCATAGAAAACATATGCTGCTCTGGACATGGACAGAGATGTCAGCAGAGAGCACTGTGGCCATGTAAATCCAAAAAGAAAAGCATTTCCTCTGTAGTATACAGCAGCTGATTAGTACTGGAAGGATTATGATTTTTTTAATAGAAGTCATTTAAAAATCTGTTGAACTTTCTGGCACCAATTGATTTAAAAAAAAATAAAAAAACGTTTTCCACTGGAGTACCCCTTTAATATTTTATTACACAACATCCCCTTGGATCTCTATAAGACCTTGTTCACACTACGCACAGAACAGTCTCAAAATTCCACATGGATTTCCCCATGCATCAGACTCTCATAGATTTATCATGGCGAGGAGACTCTTTCCTAGGACTGTATCCACCTTTTCCAGCCCACCGGAGCACCTGAAAGCTGAACTAATTTATGCAGGATAAGTCATCAACTGCCGAGCCGAGAAGTTCGTGACGAATCGAATTTACTGTAAGTTCGCTCATCTCTAATGGCAAATCTCTCTGCTGCCCTCGGTGGTGGGAAAAATGATTACATCTGATGATAAAAACATCTGCAACGTGCGTCTCGAGACTTCTCCCACCATCTACAAAACAGTTGACCAGGTGTCAGATGTTTCCGGGGCTGATTGCAAGACTAGTGTTGAGCGTGAATATTCGAAATGCTAATTTTTACCGCAAATATCAGCACTTTGTGATTTTTCAAATATTTAGAATATTGTGATATATATTTGTAATGATGAATATTCTTTTTTTAATTTTATATGCAAATTTATGCAAATATTCATGCGAATATCAGCACTTCCATACTGGACACTGATCCCTCCCTTCTTTTAGGTGAAATATATAATTGCGCATGTGCACTATGCGGATTTCATTATGAATTTTTACATGAAAAAAACAAAAACATAGCGTATATGCGAATTTTGCAAACATAGGACGAATATTCAACCATATATTCGCAGAATATCGCAAATTTGAATATGGCCCCTGCCGCTCATCAATATGCAAGACAAAGCGACGACTGTATTCTCCGACCCTTGTCAGCTACACAATATTGTGCTGAAATATATCGTTCCCCAAATGGAGTGTTAGGCTTGGTTCTTATTTTCATCTAAACTTAAAGGGGTACTCCGGTGGAAAACTTTTTTTTTTTTTTTTTTTTTTAAATCAACTGATGCCAGAAAGTTAAACAGATTTGTAAATTACTTCTATTAAAAAAACGTAATCCTTCCAGTACTTATTAGTAGCTGTATACTACAAAGGAAATGCTTTTCTTTTTGGATTTCTTTGCTGCCACAACCACATTGCTCTCTGCTGACACCTCTGTCCATGCCAGGAACCGTCCAAATCCCCATAGCAAACATATGCTGCTCTGGACAGTTCCTAAAATGGACAGAGGTGTCAGCAGAGAGCACTTTGGTCATGACAGAAAAGAAATCCAAAAAGAAAAGAATTTCCTCTGTAGTATACAGCCCCTAATAAGTACTGGAAGGATTAAGATCTTTTTTAATACAAGTAATTTACAAATCTGTTTAACTTTCTGGCACCAGTTGATTTAAAAAATAAAAAAAAATGTTTTACACCGGAGTACCCCTTTAAGGGGGGCGTCTAACAGTGCCCTTTAAAGTAAAAAAAGACCCAACCCCCCCAGCTGCATGACCAAATATTGTTGCATATAATAAATTGTAACATCATCCTACGCTAGTTAGTAATGCAGCTGCATAGGAGGGAGACATGGTATGTGTTTGAGATTTATGGGCACTGTTGTACGGAATTATTATGTGGGCACTACTGTGTTATGTTACTGCAAGGTCTCGCAATAAGAATACAGGCACTACTTTATGGCATTGCTGCAAGAGCAGTTATTGAAATAATAATGGAACAACTGAGTGGGCACCAACAGATGCTAGTACCTGTCCAGGGTCTATATATATATATATATATATATATATATATATATATATATATATATATAAATTGCACCTAATGTTTAGCACCATCACTAGATAACAATAATTCTATATTTATATGTAACGCTGTACATCATTCACTTAAAATGACCCCTGCCCCCATTGGAGCTCACAGTCAAAATCAGTGTTTCCCAACCAGGGTGCCTCCAGCTGTTGCAGAACTACAACTCCCAGAAAGCCAGGACAGCCTTTTGCTGGGTCAATACAGTGAAGGGGATTAAGGGGTTAATCCAGGTGTAGAAAAACAGAGCTGATTTTGTTTTCCAAAAGACAGCACCACCCCTGTCCCAAGGTTGTGTGTGGTATTGCAACTCAGTTCCGTTGGAGTGAATGGAGCCAAGTTGCAATACCACACGCAACCTGAGGACTGTTTTGGATGAAATTAGCTCTTTTTTTTGCTATTCCTGGAATGGAAAATTTTTGATACGTGGGGGGGGGGGGGGGGGGGGTGGGGGGGTGTCATTGGCGCACAGTGACCGCAGTTTGGTGAAACCTAGGCACGGATTGTGTGTTACCATGGTTACGATGCCATTCTTTGTCTCAAGAATACTCCTCTGCTAAGCTCTGCCGCTTTGTGTGCTGGACTGTTATTCAGTCTCTAGATCAATGTTTCCCAACCAGGGTGCCTCCAGCTGTTGCAAAACTACAGCTCCCAGCATGCCCGGACAGCAAGAACCATTGGTTCTTGACCTCCTATCTTAATTTTCAAGAGGGGGTGTTTCCCAACCAGGGTGCCTCCAGCTGTTGCAGAGCTGCAACTCCCAGCATGCCCGGACAGCCTTCGGCTGTCCGGGCATGCTGGGAGTTGTAGTTTTTCAAGGTTGGCTGGGAGACACTGAGGAATGTTTTTTTTTGTAAAGCACTGATCACTTTTTTTTTCTTTATTCAGTCTCTAGATCAATGTTTCCCAACCAGGGTGCCTCCAGCTGTTGCAAAACTACAACTCCCAGCCTTCGGCTGTCTGGGCATGCTGGGAGTTGTACTTTTGCAACAGCTGGAGGCACCCTGGTTGGAAAACACTGCTGTAGATGTGAGAAAGACTGTTCGCATTCACTGACAGCAAGCAGAAATTGGTAAAACTGATCTGCAAAAAGAGTTGCAGAACTTTATGTAACAATTTGTCCCCTTCGGCTGTCCGGGCATGCTGGGAGTTGTAGTTTTTCAAGGCTGGCTGGGAGACACTGAGGAATGTATTTTTTTTTTTTGTAAAGCACTGATCACTTTTTTTTTTTTATTCAGTCTCGAGATCAATGTTTCCCAACCAGGGTGCCTCCAGCTGTTGCAAAACTACAACTCCCAGCATGCCCGGACAGCCGAAGGCTGTCCGGGCATGCTGGGAGTTGTGGTTGTGCAACAGCTGGAGGCACCCTGGTTGGAAAACACTGATCTAAAGTCACCGATAGTAAATTGGGAGGAAACCCACATAAACAGCCTCATTGCGGGTGATGCCCTTGGTGGGATTTGAACCCAGGGCTCCGGTGCTGCAAGGCAACAGCGCTAACCATTGAGAAGGTAAAGGTGGCATTTATTGGCCCTTAGGTATCGGTGGCACTATGTGGCCCTATGGTACATCCCTTGCTTGCTGCAATATCATAACTTGTACTCTAGTTACACCATTGCCGGTGGCAAGTTGACACAGTTCCCGGTTGCAGCCCGTACAGGTAACAGGTTTCTATTAAACAAAAAATGATGATAACCTTACAAGGAAGTCCCAGAAAGTACTGAAAAGGTGTAATCCTATATGGAAACTTAAAGGGGTTCTCCACCATAAGGTGATTTTAGTACGTACCTGGCAGACAGTAATGGACATGCTTAGGAAGGATCTGCGCTTGTCTTGGGGCTAAATGGCTATGTTGGGAGATTACCATAACACTGTGGATAGCTTTTTGTGAACTGGTATTTCCTGTTTAATTTTTCTTTTTTTGACTACAAATCCCACAATTCTATTTTTCCTCCCTCCCACACATCAGCCACCCCACCCATTGAAACATAAATGAGCTGCAGACCTGTGGTTTTCAATCAGGGTGCCTCCAGCTGTTGCATTAGTTGCAGATTGATCCCTCCACCCATTGAAGCAGACAGGCTCCCTGTCATCAGCTGACTAGTGATGTCAGGTCTCGGCCGCATTGTAAGCTGGGAAAAATCTGAGACAACAGACAGTATTCTGGTAAAAATAAATATTGGGGTGAAAATCACAGAAGAATTGTGAGAAAACTGTCACACACAGGTACAGACACTATATTATGAACTACTCTAACTTTACAGCCCCTGTAGCATAGTCAAATAAAAAAATAATCCTGGAATACCCCTTTAATGAAGACGTAAGATACTTGATGCTTTTGGTGGTAAAATCTTCTCACGGCCTGAGTTCTATACCCATTTTTTACTATTTTGCTTGTTCCCTGGTGGTCTAGTGGCAATGATTCAGCACTCACAGCAACAGTTCAGGTTCAGTTCTGTTCCGTTCCGCTCCCAGTGAGGGAAGCCTTGGTGGTCTAGTAGCTAGGATTCAGAATTTTCATCATCATGGAACAAGTTCAATTCCCAGTCAGGGAAGTCCCTCTTCTTCCCTGGTGGTCTAGTGGCTAGGATTTCACACTCTTACAGCAATGGTTTAGTTGCAGTTCTCAGTTATGGAAGCAGTGCTTTTCTCATTGCAAGTGCACAAGTCAGGGAAGCATTGCTACTTCCCTGGTGGTCTAGTGGCAATGATTCAGCACTCTCACTTTCATAGCCTAAGTTCATATCCCAGGAATGAAAGCCTTACTGATGTCATTGATGGAGCCAGGGAGGTATTTATTTTTCCCTGGTGGTCTAGTGCAGGCATAGGCAACCTTCGGCACTGAAGATGTTTTGGACTACATCTCCCATGATGCTCTTACAGCCAAAATGCTGACAAAGCGTCATGGGAGATGTAGTCCAAAACATCTGCAGTGCCGAAGGATGCCTGTGGCTAGGCTAGGATTTGGCATCACCACAGCCAAGGGTTCAATTCTGAGTGAGGAATGCCCTGTTTCTTTCATGGTGGTCTAGTAGCTAGGATCTAGCATTCTCATTGCCATGGGTCTAGCTCAATTCCGAGTCAGGGAAGTCTCTCTCCTTCCCTGGTGGTCTAGTGGCAAGGCTTTAGCACTCCTACAGCAATGATTCCAGTTCAGTTCCCAGACAGTGTAGCCTTGCTTCTCTCATTGCAAATGCACTGGTCAGGAAGGCATTGCTACATCCCTGGTGGTCTAATGGCTTTAGCATTCTCCCTTTCGTAGCCCAAATTGAATTCACAGGTAGCAAAGCCTTACTTCTTCCATAGTGATCTAGAGGATAAGAAATTGCCTTCTCACCCCTACAGCCTTATTGATATTCTTTGTGGAGCCAGGAGAGTATTTATTTTCCCTGGTGGTCTAGTGACCTTGCTAGTGTCATGGTAGTTTAGTGGCTAGGATTCAGCACACTCATCCCTTTCCCCTGGGTTCAATTCCAAGTTAGTGAAGCCTTGCCTCTCTAACCACCACAGTCCTGGTTCAGTTCCTGTCAACAAATCCTTCCTCCTTCCCCGGTGGTCAGGGCTGGCCCTACAATGGGTCCCGCTGGGTCCAGTGGACCCAAGTGGGTGAAAAGATTTTTGACCCCTTCCTTTGCGATCCATGATGGAACCAGTCCATCATGGTGCCGCTCAGGGTGTATGGAGTGGGCTCCTGACTCAAGCCCGCTCCATACCCGGTGACCCCCAGTTGTTTTCGGTAGCTGGGGGCCGGCGCTAATAGCCGGCATACAGAGATCGCCCCAGCCGCCTATTAACCCTTTAGATCGCCGTTTACAAAGCTGACAGCGACGTCTAAAGTGAGCTTTAAACCATCCCTGGTGGCCTAGTGGGGTGGATCACCACAGCTGGAGACACAATGTATGGAAAACACTGGTCTAGTGGCTACAATTTCACGCTATCATCGCAATAGCTCACCCCAAATGATTACACGGAAAAACAATAGGTAATGTTAAAACTTTATTTTAATAAAATTGATTCTGGGGAAGATAAAAAAAATGCAACAGAAATGCATTTTTTTATTTTCATTTAAATTCCAATAAACTGACTTGGAAATTCAGCATGCAACATAAAAGGTCTCAATAGTTTAGTTTAAAAAAAATCAATAAAAATGGCCTTCCCTTTGGGGTCCATCATCTGGGTCAATCTTGGTCTACGCCAGGACATCATCGGTGTGTTACATATAAAGTACTGCGGCAGCCAGATGTTACATGGAAACCATTAAAGAATCGGGGATTATGTAGCGCCAGCATATGCTGTAGCCCTGTCAATGGACTCCTAGGGGGCAGATCTAACAAAACCTGTCCAGAGGAACAGTTGCCCATAGCAACCAATCAGATCGCTTCTTTCATTTTTAACAAAATGAAAGAAGCGATCTGATTGGTTGCTATGGGCAACTGGGCAAGTTTTCCTCTGCACAGGTTTTGATAAATCTCCCCCCCCCCCCCCCCCCCCCCCCCTAAAGCCTTCTTGAGCATTTTGGTGACAGGATCAGAGACTGATCAGGATCAGCTTCACTTTGTCTTGAAAAGCTAAAAAATACAACAATGGATGAGAGAATACGACGCTATATGACAATTGTAATGCACACAAAGGAACATCAGGGACCCGGACACAGTACAAGCCAGGGGTGTGAGGGCCCGGTGCCCAAATGGCGAGTACAAAGCTGAAGGGACTGATGATTAGAGGTCCGAGGGGACAAAGGTGAGGAGGGGAGGTCAACAAGACAAGGACCGGTATGAAAGAGCCAAAGAGAGAGGTCGTCATCTGGAATCTTCTCAAGATTAGGGCCGACCACTGACCATCATAGCTGGGGGGGGGGGGGGCGGGGGGCAGACAATTACCTCAACCACCCCCCACTCCCAGTCTATGTACTAAAAGGGGTACTCTGGTGGAAAACTTTTTTTTTTTTTTTTTATCAATTGGTGCCAGAAAGTTAAACAGATTTGTAAATTACTTCTATTTAAAATCTTCATCCTTACAGTACTTATTAGCTGCTGAATACTACAGAGGAATTTTTTTTATTTACATGGTCACCGTGCTCTCTGCTGACATCTCTGTCCATTTTAGGAACTGTCCAGAGCAGCATATGTTTTCTATGGGGATTTTCTCCTGCTCTGGACCGTTCCTAAAATGGACAAATTATTTTCTTTTATGAACACAGAGCTCTCTGCTGACATCATGACCCCAGTGCTCTCTGCTGACATCTCTGTCCATTTTAAGAACTGGCCAGAGTAGGAGAAAATCTCCATAGCAAACATATACTGCTCTGGACAGTTCTTAAAATGGACAGAGATGTCAGCAGAGAGCGCTGTGCTTGTGATGTCAGCAGAGAGCACTGTGCTCGTGATGTCAGCAGAGAGCTCTGTGTTCCAAAAAGAAAAGAATTTCCTATGTGGTGTTCAGCAGCTAATAAGTACTGGAAGGATGAAGATTTTTAAGTACTGGAAGGATTTAAAAAAAATGATAGAAGTAATTTACAAATCTACAATGAATAAAGAAGTGGTGAAGGGAGGCACATAACAAAAATACGTGTGTAGGTATAAGGGTGGAAGTAGCGTGAACAAACAAAAATAGGGGTCCATGTTTCTGTTGCAAAACTACAACTCCCAGCATGCCCGGACAGCCGTTGGCTGTCCGGGCATGCTGGGAGTTGTAGTTTTGCAACAGCTAGAGGAACAATGCTTGGCAAACTTTGACCTAGAAAGACCATTGTGTAATGCATCATTTCTCCTGTGGAGGCACTGCAGAGGAAATGAGGGTTTGTTAGTTTTCCGAAATAGATGACATATAGGGATCTTAGCAGCAGGACAGTCATTTTTGGGGGGACACTTGTAAGAGGGCAAAGTAGCGGTGTACAGGATAACTCCATCTTGTTGGTGTAAGATATGGCGCAGCAATAACGTGACACAGTCCTCAAACAGAATTACTCAACAGAGGCACTTCCAACTTTACTATTGCATTAATATATTGACAGGGGAACAGTTCTTGGTGGTACTCTTTAGAAGCACTTTAAATTCCTGTACCAAGAGTCCTCTGGCGGAGACCTCACTTTTGTTTTCACTTGTGGGGATTGTGTGGTCCACTCACTCTATCCATCCATGGAATCGTGACCTGCCATAACACACACTAATCACAGTCTTGGAGCTCATCTTAACTAGAACTTTTCACATTTCCTAGGGACGCACTAGTTTAGCAAAACCACCATGATCCACATGACACTACCATATTCTCTGCCGGGGACTACTACCCCCCCAGTTGACTTGGATTATTCAACCTGTACTTTCCATGGGCACCACACACTATGGAGTTAAGATGTCCAAGTGTGGTGACCCCGGGTTGCAAGATATACTTGTCAAATCGTGACGCCAGGACACCGTTAACCTACACTGCCCGAGGTGGAGACAGCTTCTACTGGGCCATGCTGTACAAGTGCTCTTCTGCCATAACTGGACTCTTTGCAGGCTTCTGTCCGGAATCAGTGCTGCGTGGATTACAACCCAGACACCTTACCATAGTGTACCCTGTGGTCAAGGACTTTTCTTAATTGTGTAATCCCCCAATTACAGTAGTTGCACGGGCCCAAAAGGGAAAATACAGGTTCAGCCAGACCACAAAGCTACAGTAACACAAGATACCTTTTTAGAGGGATTACTACCCCCAGCTGCGATGAACTACTACTCTTACCCTCCCTGGGGACACCACAAATAAATCATATAAAAGTTGTGGTGTTTTTCTTTTAAATCAATTGGTGGCAGAAAGTTAAACAGATTCGTAAATTACTTCTCTTAAAAAAAAAAAATCTTAATCCTTCCAGTACTTTTTAGGGGCTGTATACTACAGAGGAAATGCTTTTCTTTTTGGATTTCTCTTCTGTCACGACCACAGTGCTCTCTGCTGACCTCTGCTGTCAATTTTAGGAACTGTCCAGAGCAGCTATATGTTTGCTATGGAGACTTTTTCCTGCCCTGGACAGTTCCTAAAATGGACAGCAGAGGTCAGCAGAGAGCACTGTGGTCGTGAAAGAAGAGAAATCCAAAAAGAAAAAGCATTTCCTCTGTAGTATAAAGCCCCTAAAAAGTACTGGAAGTATTAAGATTTTTTAATAGAAGTAATTTACAAATCTGTTTAACTTTCTGGCATCAGTTGATTTATAAAAATAAATAAATAAAAAATAAAAGTTTTCCACAGGAGTACCCCTTTAAGTTTTCTGTGATTTATTTGTGGTGTCCACAGGGAGGGTAAGAGTAGTAGATCATGGCAGCTGGGGTAGTAATCCATCTAAAAAAAAAGTCTCTTGTGTTACTGTAGCTTTATGGTCTGGCTGAGCCTGTATTTTCACTGGTGGGCCTGTAGAACTACTAAAGTTTTCCTCGGGAGTACCCCTTTAATCACATAAGTCCCCTTTTAGCTATAACAAAGTATTTTAATACGGCTAATAAAGCCACCATACAGTAGGCAGTACATTGGGTCCATTGTACTGCCTACAGGACCATTTGTACAGGACCTTGACCTTTACCCTACTTCAGTGTTTCCCAACCAGGGTGCCTCCAGCTGTTGCAAAACTACAACTCCCAGCATGCCCGGACAGCCTTCGGCTGTCCGGGCATGCTGGGAGTTGTAGTTTTGCAACAGCTGGAGGCACCCTGGTCGGGAAACACTGCCCTACCTAGATCCACCAACATTTTACTTTGCGACCTATGACCTTTTACATCCACCTTACCCTCTAGTATGTTTACATTGGTAATATGGACAATTCCTACAACCAGAAAACATCAAAAGAGGAGGCCCCGCGCCTGCTGAGAGCGTGACCATCGGAGGGAAGGGTGGCCTGGTGTTTTCCCTATCTAGCTGTGTGATGTGACAGATGTTAGAGAAGTTACTGGATCTGTATTATCCCTGAGGAAAGCTTTTCCCATCATTATTAGGCTTCCGTATGGGAGAGACAACAAGGAGACACCATCAACCATAGAGAAAAAATATCATAAATATGTAACAAGCATCAGGGGTCTCAAACTCGCGGCCCACGGAACAAAATTGGCGGAGCAAGGGGGGGGGGGGGTCCCCGTACTCCAGCATGGTGGAGTGGAAGCTGTAGGCTTCTCCATTCACTAACCAGAGTGTGAGCCGCGGGGACGCGATCCACGGCAGCCTGGCGCAATGACGTCACATGATCACACCGGCGCCTGGTGATCCCGTTCCTGTGGCTCGCATACTGCAAGGAAGACGAGTGGGATCAGGGCCCAGGGGGCATTATATCGTACAGGAGGAGGAGGAGGAGGGGGGATTTGAAAAATTGAGGGGCAGAGAAAAGGGAATAGTTAATGTGAGGGGCAAAGCACAGGGGGCATTATATGTGAAGAGCACATGACAGGTGGGGACCCCAGTGCGGTGCCCCTCACATATAATGCCCCCAGTGCTGTGCTCCTCACATATAATGCCCCCAGTGCTGTGCTCCTCACATATAAAGCCCCCAGTGCTGTGCCACCACACATATAATGCCCCCAGTGCTGTGCTCCTCACATATAAAAACCCCAGTGCTGTGCTCCTCACATATAAAGCCCCCAGTGCTGTGCCACCACACATATAATGCCCCCAGTGCTGTGCTCCTCACATATAAAGCCCCCAGTGCGGTGCTCCTCACATATAAAGCCCCCAGTGCTGTGCCACCACACATATAATGCCCCCAGTGCTGTGCTCCTCACATATAATGCCCCCAGTGCTGTGCCCCTCACATATAAAACCCCCAGTGCTGTGCCCCTCACATATAATGCCCCCAGTGCTGTGCCCCTCACATATAATGCCCCCAGTGCTGTGCCCCTCACATATAATGCCCCCAGTGCTGTGCTCCTCACATATAAAGCCCCCAGTGCTGTGCCACCACACATATAATGCCCCCTGTGCTGTGCTCCTCACATATAAAGCCCCCAGTGCTGTGCCCCTCACATATAAAACCCCCAGTGTTGTGCCCCTCACATATAATGCCCCCAGTGCTGTGCTCCTCACATATAATGCCCCCAGTGCTGTGCTCCTCACATATAATGCCCCCAGTGCTGTGCCACCACACATATAATGCCCCCTGTGCTGTGCTCCTCACATATAAAGCCCCCAGTGCTGTGCCCCTCACATATAATGCCCCCTGTGCTGTGCCCCTTACATATAATGCCCCCTGTGCTGTGCCCCTCACATATAATGCCCCCAGTGCTGTGCTCCTCACATATAAAGCCCCCAGTGCGGTGCTCCTCACATATAATGCCCCCAGTGCTGTGCCCCTCAAATATAATGCCCCCAGTGCTGTGCCCCTCACATATAATGCCCCCAGTGCTGTGCTCCTCTCATATAATGCCCCCCTGTGCTGTGCTCCTCACATATAATGCAACCTGAGGCAACAGGACAGGGGGCATTATATGTGAGGGGCGCATGATGGGGGCATTATATGTGAGGGGCGCATGATGGGGGCATTATATGTGAGGGGCGCATGATGGGGGCATTATATGTGAGGGGCGCATGATGGGGGCATTATATGTGAGGGGCGCATGATGGGGGCATTATATGTGAGGGGCGCATGATGGGGCATTATATATGAGGGGCGCATGATGGGGGCATTATATGTGAGGGGCACATGATGGGGGCATTATATGTGAGGGGCACATGATGGGGCATTATATATGAGGGGCGCATGCTGCCCAGCCTCACCCAGTCTCTACCTCCAGTGGCCCCCAGATAATTTGAGTTTGAGACCCCTGACATACATAAATAAATATCACCAGCTCCACCTGATACAATAGGTCACCAAATTGGCCGACATAGTGGCCCCCATAGCTCTACCACAGAGCTCCATACTGCAGTCGTTACGCCCTATAGGGAGAAATGCTTTGTGTACTGCATTAACACATTTGTTATGTATGATATAAAGGTATATTTTTGTGCACCATATGAAAGGATCTTTTTTTTTTTTTTAAGAATTACAGGGAAGTATCCCGTATCCCGTAGTGGACTGGTAATGTTTATGCATTTTAGGGCAGCATTCTTTGTGCATCAAATTGTGGAATTGTTTAAGCATTATGTGGCAGCATTAATTAAGCACCATGCGGCCATATTATTTATACACTGTGAAGAAAGTATTATTTAAGCGCCACATGGCAGCATTGTGTATAGATTGTGGTGAAGTATTATTTGTGCATCGGATGACGGTATTATTTATGCATTGTGGGACAGTATTTAAATACCACAAAGCAGTAATTTTTTAGGAATTTTGGGGAATTATTATTTATTCACCATATAGTAGTATTTTATACGTTGCATCAAAAGGTGATATTAAATGGCAGTATTTTTTTTACCTTGTGGGACAGCATTAATTGAGCGCAGTATGGCAATATTCTTTATGCATTGTGGGACAGTATTATTTAAATGCCCGAGTATTATTTTTTAAAGAATTTTGGGGATTATTTGAGTATTATTTTTGCACCATATAGCAGTATTGTTTATACATTGTAGGAAGCTCTATTTGTGCATTGAATGGTGGTATTTTTTATGCATTGTGGGACAGTATCAAGTGAGTACTGTATGGAAGTATTTTTTTATGTATTATTAGGCAGCATTATTTAAGCACCGTCTGAGGCATTATTTATGCACTCTGAGGCAGCGTTATTTAGGCATTGGATGGAGGAACTGTTTGGCAGTAGTAATGATAATAACATATGGCAAATTAAAGTATTGTACCTCAAGAAAGGGAAAAGCGGTAGCATACTGTACAATCCTTGCTTGTATACATTAATGTTATGACAAAGTAATGATTATAGAAAACAAATTCAGTCATTGGTACAGATGAATATATCAATTCACCTGATTCAAGATTCAATGTTTCACGTTACATGGGAACGTTTGTCGTGTAAAGCTGAACACGGAAAGTATTTTGTTCTGTTCACACCTAATTTCATGCTTCCATCCGAGGCACATGTTATGAATATTTCATGATGTATACTTTGACACGTAATGATATACATGATGTATGCTTACAAAGGAAGCCATTGACATATGTAACTGTATAGGCATAGTAAAAAAAAAAAAAAAAAAAAAAAAACACAAAACATGAAAAAAAATAACAGAACAAAAAGTAAAACAAAGAAATAACAAAAAACAAAGAAAACACAAAAGAAAACAAAAAAATAGCACAGAACTAAATTAGATAAATATATATATATATATATACACTGTGTGTATATATATATATATATATATATATATATATATATATATATATATGTATATATATCACGAAAATAACAAAAAAAACACAAAAAAAAAACACACAAAAAATAAACTTAAAGTGACATACAGTAGCATTCAATGGCCATGCACAAAAAGTACAAACTGTGTCCCTCTGTAGAGCAAAATGCAGAACACTATGCTTTTCTTTATAGCAGCGTTTCCCAACCAAGGTGCCTCCAGCTGTTGTAAAACTACAACTCCCAGCACGCCCGGACAGCCGAAGGCTCTCCGGGCATGCTGGGAGTTGTAGTTTTGCAACAGCTGGAGGCACCTTGGTTGGGAAACACTGTTTTATAGTAATATGTTCCAAATATGTTCACATATTCACAAGTGTGAATAGAGTCTTATTAAGAACGAGTAAAAGGATTTACACGCTTTTTAGCTACCAGTTCATATGGTAGACCCCAGTAACCCAATCTGAATTGGCACAGGCTTAAAGGGGTACTCCTGTGGAAAACTTTTTTTTTTTTTTTTTTAAATCAACTGATGCCAAAAAGTTAAGCAGATTTGTAAATTACTTCTATTAAAAAAAAAATCTCAATCCTTCCAGTACTTATTAGTTGCTGTATACTACAGGAGGAAATTGTTTTCTTTTTGGATTTCTTTTCTCTCACAACCAGAGTGCTCTCTGCTGACACCTCTGTCCATGTCAGGAACTGTCCAGAGCAGGAGAAAATCCCCATAGCAACACATATGCTGCTCTAGACAGTTCCTAAAATGGACAGAGGTGTCAGCAGAGAGCACTGTGGTCGTGACAGAAAAGAAATCCAAAAAGAAAAGAATTTCCTCTGTAGTATACAGCTGCTAAGAACTGGAAGGATTAAGATTTTTTAATAGAAGTAATTTACAAATCTGTTTAATTTTCTGGCACCAGTTGGTTAAAAAAAAAAAAAAAAGTTTTTTCCACCGGAGTACCCCTTTAAAAGGGCTCTCCGTAGATTTAGGTCCCCATGATGAAGCAGAGTTGAAGTCAGACCTAGCTAGTAGAGATGAGCGAATTTACAGTAAATTTGATTCGTCACGAACTTCTCGGCTCGGCAGTTGATGACTTTTCCTGCATAAATTAGTTCAGCTTTCAGGTGCTCCCGTGGGCTGAAAAAGGTGGATACAGTTCTAGGAGACTCTTTCCTAGGACTGTATCCACCTTTTCCAGCCCACCGGAGCACCTGAAAGCTGAACTAATTTATGCAGGATAAGTCGTCAACTGCCGAGCCGAGAAGTTCGTGACGAATCGAATTTACTGTAAATTCGCTCATCTCTACTAGCTAGAAGTCAGAAGATGGTAGGAAGACATGATCAGAAATGTAAGCAAGGGTCAGCAACCAAGACAATAAAACCAGAGGAAAAGTAAAAAGGGACAACGTCATTGGTGAGAAGTGTCGAAGTTTGCAATGTTTACCCATTTTTCGATAAAGTTTTTGTTCTGGTTTATTCTAACACAAAAATTGTTCTTGACTTGTCAGCGAGTGCCGCCATCCTGACACTGTGTAGGAAGATTTGCCTCTCTTCTCCATAACAGCAGGATGTTTAGACTGTCAGTGATGTGTTAAATCACTCACAGGGTAAACTGGTGGACTCCGAAAAAAAGAAACCTTTTGTCCTAGCAAAGAAAACCTTTTATTGGCGGGATCCACAAGTCTATGGGGCGGATCACAAAGGAAAACTTTTTGTAGGCTCCACTCTGACGTCCATCAGTGAAAGAGGATTAAGGTCTCATTGAATGGGGCCCAGAGAGTCCGGCAGTAAAGAAACCATAAAAAGTTTGGAACACAATTAATAGGAGATAATGGAGAAGCTTGAATGGGGGGGGGGGGGTCACCATAAATTATCTGGGGAAAGTTGTGTTGTTGGTGCGGCCTTTGTTATAGACTGAGCCATTCCTGGAAGTTAGTTATTTACTGGGAGTTAAGAATCGGCTTTATTTTCCAATTATCTATGGGCCGTATAGAGGATTAAGGGCCAAAGAAGCAATGATTCAGGACACAGTGGACGGAGGGTGGCTGAGAATATCCCCTAAGGGCGATCCTGTTCCCTAGTCATAACTAGAAATGAGACCAACCAAGATCAGAGTAAAAATGAGTTATATGGATGATGGATGCTGTTCGACACTTATACAGCGACAACGAGGGCGAATAGGAGGCGTGAGCCTAACGAGGGAAGTCGAAGGGCAGGTGAGGAAGTCAATTGAGTCCTGAAAGAAGTCAATGAGTCAATGGATTTATAATGGACAATATAGATGTATTGACTTGGCAAGAAACAAGGAACCTATTAATGGAGTCTGGAAGATAGATCCTGTATAAACATCCTGTACAATAGGACAATAAGGTCATATGCAAGGACAGGCCCATGATTCTACATTGCGGAAGGTCTAAGGTCTTGTTTGAAATGAACCCAATAGCCTGGACTGTCATTGGGACTTGAGGACCAGGTTGGGGACCTCTGCTGTATAGTCAGGACTGTCATTGGGCCTTGAGGACCAGGTTGGAGACCCTTGCTGTATAGCCAGGACTGTCAGTGAGCCTTGAGGACCAGGTTGGGGACCTCTGCTGTATAGCCAGGAGTCCTGGCTATACAGCAGAGGTCCCCAACCTGGTCCTCAAGGCCCAATGACAGTCCTGGCTATACAGCACAGGTCCCCAACCTGGTCCTCTAGGCCTAATGACAGTCCTGGCCCAGGATTGTCATTAGGCCTAGAGGACCAGGTTGGGGACCTGTGCTGTAGAGCCAGGACTGTCATTGGGCCTTGAGGACCAGGTTGGGGACCTGTGCTGTATAGCCAGGACTGTCATTGGGCCTTGAGGACCTGGTTGGGGACCCCTGCTGTATAGCCAGGACTGTCATTGGGCCTAGAGGACCAGGTTGGGGACCCCTGCTGTATAGCCAGGACTGTCATTGAGCCTTGAGGACCAGGTTGGGGACCGCTGCTGTATAGCCAGGACTGTCATTGGGCCTTGAGGACCAGGTTGGGGACCATTGCTGTATTGCCAAGACTGTCATTGGGCCTTAAGGACAGGGTTGGGGACCTGTGCTGTATAGCCAGGACTGTCATTGGGCCTTGAGGACCAGGTTGGGGCCCTTGCTGTATAGCCAGGACTGTCATTGAGCCTTGGAGGACCAGGTTAGGGACCCCTGCTGTATAGCCAGGACTGTCATTTGGCCTTGAGGACCAGGTTGGGGACCTCTGCTGTATAGCCAGGACTGTCATTGAGCCTTGAGGACCAGGTTGGGGACCTCTCCTGTATATCCAGGACTGTCATTGGGCCTTGAGGACCAGGTTGGGGACTCCTGCTGTATATCCAGGACTGTCATTGGGCCTGGAGGACCAGGTTGGGGACCCCTGCTGTATAGCCAGGACTGTCATTTGGCCTTGAGGACCAGGTTGGGGACCTCTGCTGTATATCCAGGACTGTCATTGGGCCTTGAGGACCAGGTTGGGGACCCCGGCTGTATAGTTTTTTTAAGTAGCATTATTTGGAGGATTATTTGTGCCGAATTCATCCACCACAACACCACCTGCTCACTCATCCTCCAGCAATAATGGACTCTTTCCCAAACAAGAACTCTATGCCAGGAAGGATGGACTATTTAAATCCCATTATTATTACTATTTCAGTGATATGTTGTGAGGTTATTTCAATTATTCACATGGGGCTTCCTGTATCCACTTGTGAAGACAAACTAATAATGCGTCTGTAATCATCCCGGCTCTGATCTTTCGTAAGAGGACATCCTGGATGACAGAGGGGTCTCTATATTCCCCCTGACCCCTGTTCCGTATACGCTGTTGGCTGCTTCCTATCCTGGTTTCCAAGACCTCCAGAGGAATCGACACAACATGTGGGGAGTTTGTGACAGAAATGCTGGTAAAACAAATGACACACACGCTGTGAGTCCCATAAAACAGTGAATCAGCTTCCAGTGGGATCATCTGTTGTTGGGGCTTTGGGGCCCATAAAAGTACCAGCACATCCACTGATGGCCCAGTCCAACCATAACTGGCAAACTCAATAAAAATGTTCTGGACAGCAACTATACATACAGTATGTGGAGTTCAGGGCAGGGAGCCCACAAGGTGTGAAGTAACCCTACAACGTGCCAACTAAAGACGTGCTGGTGGCAATAGACATTTGTATGGTTTGGAGGGAATTCATGGTTTTGGAAATAACTGTACAGCTGCCATCTCTTGTAGGTGAAATGGGACAAATATGGGCACTTCCATAGACAAAAAGAGGCAGATTTAATTTACCCCGCGATCTCCATGCAGCACCCGGCATTCTAAACAGTACACTGGGTTCCCGCGGAGGGAGACTTGATGTCACCCCACACCCCCTCCATTCATGTCCATTGACATTCATTGACATGAATGGAGGGGACGTCACGTTACGTCTTCCGCCACGGGAACCCAGTGTTCTAAACATACTGCTTAGAATGCCGGGTGCGGCATGGAGATCGCGGGAGTCCCAACGGTGGGAGACCTGACGTCACGCCATGCCCCCTCGTGATGTCACCCCTCGCCCCCTCCATTCATGTCTATAGACACATTCATTGACATGAATGGAGGAGATGTCACGCTACGTCTTCCGCCACGGGAACCCAGTGTTCTAAACATACTGCTTAGAATGCCGGGTGCGGCATGGAGATCGCGGGAGTCCCAACGGTGGGAGACCCGACGTCATGCCATGCCTCCTCGAAACATCACACCACGCCCCTTCTATTCATGTCTATGGGAGGGGGCGTCACGCCCCCTCCCATAGACATGAATAGAGGGGGCATGGCGTGATGTCACGTCTCCCACCGCGGGAACCCAGCATTCCGAACATACTGTTCTGGTGGCTGCATGGACATCGTAGGGGGTACCAGCGGCAGGACCCCCACAATCAGACATCTTATCCCCTATCCTTTGGATAGGGGATAAGATAAGAGTGGAACAAAATAAAAAAAGAAATTTGTGGTAAAAAAAAAAAAAAAGCATGTGCTAAAAAAAATTTTGACTTATTTTTCAACCTGAAAACTGGGGTAACACCAGGGGTCAACTCCTGGGGAAAAAAAGTGTGGGAACTCACCCAAGATATCCACTTAGGGCTGGTCCTGCAAGACTCCTGCAGTCCTGCTGCAGTGGAAAAAGTGCAGGAACTTCATTCCCATACATTCCTGCAGGACTTGAGTCCTGGGTAACACCATTAATTATTCTCCCCTAATTTTTTTTATATATATATATATATATATATATATATATATATATATAGATAGATAGATAGATAGATAGATACACATATACACACACACACATGCACACTAAGGGTACATTCACACAGGCGGATTTGTGGGTTTCCCGCTGCGTATTTGAAAGCTCTTCTCAGCTGTCCGCAATAGGTTTTCCGCTGCAGAATTTACGCTGCAGAAAATCCACGGCATGCCCCATCGAAGTCAGTAGGGTCTATGGCGGATTTTCCGCAGCGTAAATTCTGCCACGGAAAATCTGCTGCGGACAGCCGAGAAGAGCCCGCCCCATTTCAAAAACCCGCAAATAAGTCCGCCCGTGTGAACTTACCCTAATGGTGAGCAAACTTCCAGAGATTAGTGAGCATTTGCTGAGAATCAGCTGTCAGTAAGAGCACCTGCCCCAGCAATTGTACTAGTGAGTGTAAGCGGCACTGCACTGAGCATCACTGCTTACCCCGAGACATAGAACAGGAGCAAGAATTGTGTCTGTATCCACTAAGTGGCAAGCTGTACACTGTATGCCTTGCCGCTCAATGAACAGTGAATGTTCTCTGAGCAGTGACACAAACCATGCATGTCTCACTGCTCAGTGTACAAGAGCAAGGACCCCTGTCAAAGACAGGAGTCTCTGCTCCTGTATGCAGCTTCTGTGGTGCTCTACAGTATTGATGCAGGAGCACCAGGCGATGTTGAATGTATTGTACAAGTGTTCTATGCATCACTGCTTGCCTCTAGTTGGCCACAATCACAAATGCTAACTGCGCAGTAAGACATACAGCGAGTGTATGCTTAAATGCTCAGTGTACAGGAGAATGGACTCTTGTTTTTAACAGGTGTCCCTACTCTTCTGATTTTTTTTTTATTTGGAACTAATCTGATCTAATCTAATTCTAAATCGATTTCGCTCATTTCTACTGACCACATATTTATTTTGTCCAAATATAATGTTTTTTCCTCCATGTTGGCGCAAACATTATAATTAGCATTCTGAAGCATGAAATGCCAGGATTTATTTTTTTTTTTTTGCATCTCAATAAGTAAATTTAGATATCAATGTGTATTTGGATAGCGAGGATGATGGAAAACACAGGGAAATGTCACTGAATGCAAAATTAAATTCATATTTCATTATAATGATATCTCAGCATGGCAGACAAAGCCCACAGGCCGGCCTATTTGCATAGCTTCATTGTGCGCAAATATCGTGACTTTCTAATCCATACATCACGAGAGATTTCAGTGCAACATTTTATTATGTATCTATGTGCGATGTGTTATTAATGGGGATGCCAGAGGATTCTGAAGCAGCATTTATTATTATTATTATTATTATTATTGTTATTTTAACCCCTTAAAGGAGAACTATCGTGCATAAAAATGTATCCCTTATCCAAAGGAAAGGGGATAAGTTTTACATTGTGGGTGGGCGCGAACCCTGGCTCTCCCCAGGAACAGAGAGTGTTGACCCCCAACGAAGCCACGAAGCAGCGGCCACTATATATCTCTATGGGTGAGCCGGATATCTCCAGCTCTATCCCCGGCTTTCCCATAGAGATACACAGAGGGGGCATGTCGGCCACAGCTTTGTGCGGGGGTCGTCATGCCCAATTCAGAGGGAGAGCCGGGGTCCCGTGCAGGAGATCCTTTGGATAGGGGATAAGTTGTCCTGCACAATAGTTCTCCTGTAAGGGGACACACACCGTAAAGGTACGGCTCTGCAGCGTGCAACTTAGCCCACAGCGCCATATATTTATGGCGCAGTTATGAAGTGAGCGCAGGAGCTGCTCTCGCTTCATAGCGGGTTAGTTCCGGCCGCTATGCAATCACGCCGATGTCCACCATTAATTCTTTAGATACGTGCTCAATGTCAATCGCGACATTTATAGGAAAAAATGTAGGTACCGGTGTGTTCAGGAGCGCTCATCGGACCCCCGTGATGCGGTCGCGGGGGTCTGATGAGTGCAAATGGTGGCCAGAAGTCTGTTACCCTCCTCCAACATGTAGGATCTTCAATCTTCTTTTGCCGTCTGTCTAGGCAGGCTGTACAAGAAGGGCGCTGATAGTACTGAACAGTACATTGCAACCTAATGACGGAGGACGTAGTGGTAGCTATGGGAGGGGTGCCAATCTATGGGCACTAACAGTCTCATGATGACTCCAAGTGCCATTGCTGTATCTGTAACTCCATATTCTACACAGTGTGGACCTCCCGATGTTGCAAAACTATAACTCACAGCATGCCCGGACAGCCGTTGGCTGTCCGGGCATGCTGAGAGTTGTAGTTTTGCAACAGCATGGAGCTACAGATACAGGGATGGTACCAAGTCGGTGCCCAGAGACTGGCACCCCTCCCATAGCTACCACGACGTCCTCCGTCAAAAGGCAACATTTTCACGAAATCTAAAGAAAACATCATTCTCCAGACTGGGAGACAGGAAGCGTCAGAGGGTAAAGTCATGAGGAACAATGGAGGAACGTTCAGAAATTGTGCTTTTCGGCAATGTATACAAAATATAGGAATGTCAATTTCCTGTATCCATGTATCTGTGGGAGGCACTTTTCTCACTCATTTAGGAATGTAGACTATGCAGAAAGATTTAACCAAATTTCTATACAATTTCTGGTTGAAGAGAACTTTTTATTTTTTTCAATTTTTTTCCTATACCAGCAAATTTGGATCATCATTATTATTATTATTATTATTATTATTATTATTATATATTTTTTTTAAATCGTCAAATAACCCTTTAAAGGGGTACTCCGGTGCTTAAACATCTTATCCCCTATCAAAAGGATAGGGGATAAGATGCCTGATCGCAGGAGTCCCGCCACTGGGGACCCCCGGGATCTTGCATGCCGCCCCCGTTTGACGTCACGCCCCCTCCCGTAGGGATAGGGGATAAGATGTCTAAGCATCGGAGTACCCCTTTAAGTGACCAAGCAATTATTTATTTATTTTTTCTCATTTTTACATCTTCACATAAGTCATAACTTCTTTACATATTAAGGTTCGTTTTTTGGAGTTTGAGTTGTGTTTTTGTTTTTTAAATGGCAACACAAACGTTCTATTAACTTTTATTGAAGTTTCTATAAAAGTTTTTGGGATGAAAGAAAAAAACATTATTTTTTTTTTGCATTTGATATTCACACTAGTCGCAGTGTGATACAAATAACATCATTTTATTCTCTAGTACTACAGTACAGTCACTGAACTATAATAGGGTCAAGCAGGTTTGCATTGGATTTAAGGGGGTACTCCAGTGAAAAACATTTTTTTTTTTTAAATCAACTGGTGTCAGAATGATAAACAGATATATGAATTACTTCTATTTAAAAATCTTAATCCTTCCAGTACTTATCAGATGCTGTATGCTACAGAGGAAGTTGTGTAGTTCTTTCCAGTCTGACCACAGTGCTCTCTGCTGACACCTCTGTCCATGTCAGGAACTGTCAAGAGCAGGAGAGGTTTGCTATGGGGATTTGCTCCTGCTCTTGACAGTTCCTGAGACAGAGGTGGCAGCAGAAAGCACTATGGTCACACTGAAAAGAACTACATAACTTCCGCTATAGCATACAGCAACTGATTTTTAAATAGAAGTTATTTACAAATCTGTTTAACGTTCTGGCACCAGTTGATTTAAAAAAAAAAATAGTTTTTCTCCGGAGTACCCCTTTAAGTTATTTCCATATCTACTCACTTGTTCCTGATCAGGGAAGAACAATCATCTACCCAGAAAAGGGCATAACTGTGTGTGGTGGCGGCGTGTGTGGTGCAGGTCAGATGTTGTTACCCTAGGGGCAGATGGCATTAACCCCTTGAATTCGTGACGCCAGGGCAAGGTTTAGCCTAAGGTATAACGCTGGATCCTGGGCTAGGCACGGGGGCAATAAAGACTCAGATGGTGGCTGCAGGACTTGACTTTGAGGTCTCCAACACTCTGGACACACACGCGCTAGACAAGACTGCACTGGACCTTAGCAGGAAGCAAGAGCTAAGAGCTCCAAGAGAGAGAAGCTCCACCCAGGGCTTATATGGGGGGGGGGGGGGGGAAGACTAGCAGGGAGCCCATAGGTTCCCCTGGTCACTGGTACATTCTGGGGAAGAATCACATGACATATGGTACATGGTATAACTCATAAAGCAACATTACATTTTATAACACTTTACATGGTAAAACATATTTACAGCGGGGAAACAAGTGCAGGAGGTCTTGGGGACACTGAAGGAGGCTGCCTAACAGGACAGCAGGAGCACGGGGTAACACCTCCCGTACTGGGCCACCACATGTGTAAGGACTCTTCTGCCAACACTTAACTCTTTGTGGGCTTCTGGCAGAGTCAGTGCTGCATGGCTTACATGTCACAATCGTCTTATCTTACGCCCTGCGATAGGAAATCGTAACACCAATAATCATAAGTGCAGCTCTTTTACATTTTCACTAGTCAGCCAAGCTGTGTAGGTAATTATTCCAATTGGACTCCATACATCTCTATTGGAAACACTACATTATTTGTATTCTGGTTGTGCACAGACTCCCAGTAAATTTAACCCCCGTTTTGCAAGTTATCCACATGTCTAAAAAGATTCTTACACGGGTCAACTGGGAGGCATACGGGGTTAACCAGCCACAAAGCCACCCGTGACCACTCTAGAGACTTCTGCCCTCAGCTACATTGGACTACGTCACCCATCCTTCTCATGGACACCACACGGCCCCTGTGTTCTTCTCTAGTTCTACATAAAATAAAAAATACATTCAACATAAAAGTTTTATACTGAGGTTAAAAATAAAATGATAAACAGTAGGTCATGTGATCAATGTACAGACAGGGGGGCGGGCAGGATGGGAGCGCGTGTACTGGACACCATGTGCCATCACTTACAGGGGATGAGTAATGTTCTTACCCAATATTCTGGGTGTGACGGCAAATAATATCCTCTGTTACTATAGTCTATGGTCCTGAAACTACTTGAGTTCTCTTCGTTCCTCTCGTTTATCTGATGGAATGTCCCTCCATACATGACAGAATGCTAGTTGTCTATGTACATGATGATGGATAGATATGAGATATGAGATATTGATAGATAGATATGAGATATTGATAGATATGAGATATTGATAGATAGATATGAGATATTGATAGATAGATATGAGATATTGATAGATAGATATGAGATATTGATTGATAGATATGAGAGAGATATGAGATAGATAGATGTGAGATAGATGTGAGATAGATAGATATGAGATAGATGGATATTAGATAGATATGAGATAGATAGATAGATATGAGATAGATGGATATTAGATAGATATGAGATAGATAGATATGAGATAGATGTGAGATAGATAGATAGATAGATAGATATGAGATATTGATATAGATATGAGATAGATATGAGATATTGATAGATAGATATGAGATAGATAGATAGATATAGATATGAGATAGATAGATAGCAGTACGACTTGTACAAATTATTCCTCAGCATTGACCTAGGACACATATATAAAAGGTTTCTCAGTGTCCTAACCTTTGTTCTCCGGCAGTGTCACCCGGTCACTGTTCTCTACCCTCTATTGTTCGTACTATTCTCAGTGATGTTAAGTAAAGACCCGATGACCTCAGATAAATAGAAATAAATTCTGGCCTCCATGTACTTATAGAGCTTGTCTATCTGTATTAACCTGATTGATTTTATATAACACTTCTATTGATCCGTGTGTTCTGTGTGTGTGTGGGGGGGGGGGGGGGGGGGGGTCGTATGTTCTTTTTGTATTTCTGTGTTACAATTTTGTTACATAGAATTGTGATGGCCCAGTACAGGAGGTATTACCCTGTATCCCTGCTGTCCTGTCAGGCAGCCTCCTTCAGTGTCCCCAAGACCTCCTGCACTTGTTTCCCATTGTACATATGTTTTACCATGTAAAGTGTTATAAAATGTAATGTTGCTTTAAGAATTATACCATGTGATATGTCATGTGATTGTTACCCAGGAGGTACCAGTGACCATGTGATCCCAGGGGTGACCTATGGGCTCCCTGCTAGTCTCCCCCATATAAGCCCTGGGTGGAGCTTCTCTCTCTTTGAGCTCTGCTCGGTCTCTGAGTCCCTGGCTGAACTGTATAGACTTTACCATCTGTCTACCCTCAGTAAAGCTACCGTTATCTGAAACTTGGCGTCTGAGTAATTATTGCCCCTGTGCCTAGCCCAGGATCCAGCGGTATACCTTTGGGTGGTATCGAAGATAAACCACGTCCTGGCATCACGAATACAAAGGGTTAATGCCATCTGCCTCTAGGGTAACATCTGCCATCATCACATCCCATTACCACAGAATTCTCTGACCAGCACAGACTGTAGAAAACCCTAAATATAAATGGTCCAAGATCAGATGTCTACTATATACCGTATTTATCGGCGTATAACACGCACTTTTTAGGCTAAAATTTTTAGCCTAAAGTCTGTGTGCGTGTTATACGCCGATACACTCCCAGGAAAGGCAGGGGGAGAGAGGCCGTCGCTGCCCGCTTCTCTCCCCCTGCCTTTCCTGGGGTCTAGAGCGCTGCTGTCGGCCCTTCTCACCCCCCGGCTATCGGCGCCGCTGCCCGTTCTGTCCCCCCCGACAGCCAGGGGAAGAGAAGGGGCAGCGGCACCCATTGCCGGCGCCGCTGCCCCGTTGCCTCCCCCCATCCCCGGTGGCATAATTACCTGAGTCGGGTCCGCGCTGCTGCAGGCCTCCGGCGTGCGTCCCCGGCGTCGTTGCTATGCGCTGAACGGCGCGGCGCATGACGTCAGTGCGCCGCACCGTGCATAGCAACGACGCAGGGGACGCACGCCGGAGGCCTGCAGCAGCGCGGACCCGACTCAGGTAATTATGCCACCGGGGATGGGGGGGAGGCAACGGGGCAGCGGCGCCGGCAATGGGTGCCGCTGCCCCTTCTCTCCCCCTGGCTGTCGGCGTTGCTTCTCTCCCCCTGGCCAGGGGGTGAGAAGGGCCGGCAGCAGGGCTCTAGACCCCAGGATAGGCAGGGGGAGAGAAGCGGGCAGAGACGGCCTCTCTCCCCCTGCCTTTCCTGGGGGTGTATCGGGGTATACACGCGCACACACGCACCCTCATTTTACCATGGATATTTGGGTAAAAAAACTTTTTTTACCCAAATATCCTTGGTAAAATGAGGGTGCGTGTTATAGGCTGGTGCGTGTAATACCCCGATAAATACGGTAATAATAGGTTACAGCAATAATATAATAATAATAATAATAATAATAATAATAATAGGATAGGGGATAACAAATGGATATATGAATGTAGTATTGCAGTATCTCTGTTTCAGTGGTCATGTGACTGCTTTTGAGATATTGGACAACATTTATCATTGTCTTTAGACAGTTTTTTGTGTCTAGAAAAGGCGCAAGCAGGGTTTATTTGTGCATTTTTGCGCCTTTTAGTTTACACATTTCTGCTGATTTTGAGTTGCAATCCACTGATTTTCGCAATACACGTGATATGGAAGGGTTTTATCAACTGCGCCTTTTTGTGAAAAGGCGCAAAAAAGGTGTTAAAAAGTCTCTGAAAAGTCTCTAAAACTACACCAGCCCAGACTTAGCTTAGCTTTTTGGTGTATGTGAGGAGAGAAATTTCAGAAAATGCGACCTGCACAAAATTTTATGCTCTACGACCATTTAATAAATTTGGTGCTCCTGCACATTACAAGCACACAAAAAAGGTGTAAAAAATGCTTCACTTACACCTACAATGATAAATGCCGGCCAATGTTTTTAAAACTGCATACATCTGTATGGGGTAGTGTGAGTTCATTTGCAGTCTTTGTGCATTGCAATATATATATATATATATATATATATATATATATATATATACACACACACACACACACACACACACACACACAGGCAAACGAGTGTAAAGGATAAAATTTGCATACCGTTGTATCAGATGAGTGATGCATTGGTCACATGATGCTCTGTAGCCTTTGTTTCCGTACAGAAACCACTAGAAAGACTGGATGGTAATCCTGTTGAAAATGGAACCTGCTACAAGCAAGAGACTGTCCTGTCCCAGCTCATGGTGTTAGGATAAAGAGCTTCAAGTCTTCAGTTCCAAGAAGGAGTTTTACCATAGTTCTAGGAGAACAACACTGAAGAAGGATCCCTAAAGTATTACACTGCAGTAAGCCATCCTATGTATATCTTCATCAGTAGGGAACAAGCTCATGTGGTAGCGAGGTGGGGGTGGGAGGTGCAGGGCAGATGTTGTTACCCTAGGGGCAGATGGTATTAACCCCTTGTGTTTGTGATGCCAGGGCGTGGTTTAGCCTTAACCACCCTAAGGTATACCGCGTAGATCCTGGGCTAGGCACGGGGGCAATGAAGACACCAACGCCAAGTTACGACAACGGTAGCTTTACTGAGGGTAGACAGGTGATACAGTCTATGCAGTAAGTACAGCCAATATCCCAAGGTGGTGACCAGTGACACAGAGACCTCGCAGGATTGCTGCAACATGTAGTGAATGGGAGAATTTAGTGGAGGCCACGCTGGATAGACAACAGACTTGAGTTGACTGATAGGGCTATGATTTTAGCTTACTGTGCACTTGACTTGAGGCTACAATGCCCTGGACACACTATGAGACGTCTTGACTGCACCGGACCTCAGGAACAAGAGAGAGAAGCTCCACCCTGGGTTTATATGGGGGAGACTAGCAGGGAGCCCATAGGTCACCTTTGGGGGTCAGCTGGTCACTAGTACCTCCTGGGTAACAATCACATGGTACATTTATTAAAGCTACAATACACAATAAAATATACAATATATATGGGGGATACAACAGCAGGGGGCGCTGGGGACACGAAGGGACGCTGCCAGACAGGGCAGGAAAGTTACGGGGAAACACCAGGACCCGATCCTTTCTGCATGTACATTAGTTACTACACTCACACATGTTAACAGCACTTCAGAGACTTTCCATTCATTAAATCTGCCACTAAAGCAACCTTTAAAAGGGACAGCGACCAAACACATTCATCTGCACCAAAAGCTATAACATTTCACATTGTGCTAAAGTAACTTTATTGTATTGTAATTGCACAGAAGTGTTAAAGGGGTACTCCATCCCTAGACATCTTATCCCCTATCCAAAGGATAGGGGTTAAGATGTCTGATCACAGGGGTCCCACCGCTGGGGACCCCAGCGATCTCGGCTGCGGCACCCCAGACATCCGATGCACGGAGCGAACTTTGCTCCGTGCCAGATGACTGACGATGCTGGGCGGAGGCTTATGACGTCACGGTAACGCCCTGCTAGTGACATCACTGTCATGCCCCCTCAATGTAAGTCTATGGGATGAGGTGTGACGGCCATCACGCCCCCACCCATAGACTTGCATTGAGGGAGTGTGGCCATGACATCACAAACGGGCACGGCCGTGATGTCACTAGCCTCTGGCTGTGGCGATCAGACATCTTATTCCCTATGCTTTGGATAGAGGATAACATGTCTAGGGGCGAAGTACCCCTTTAAAGTTATTTTCACATAATCCTGGGGGGAGATTTATCAAAACCTGCCCCAAGGAAAAGTTGCTGAGTTGCCCATAGCAACAAATTAGTTCACTTCTTTCAGTTTTAAAAAGGCCTCTGAAAAATGAAAGAAGCGATCTGATTGGTTGCTATGGGCAACTCAGCAACTATTCCACTGGACAGGTTTTATAAATCTCCCCCTGGTGTCCAGAGATCTCATTCCTGCACTGTGCACCGCAGGGACAACTCCCAAAAGGGTTTACAAAAGAGTTTTTGAACACACAGGGGAACATCAGGTTAGTCACACCGCCCTGTCATGTGACACGTCTAAAGAACTACTACTTCCAGCTAGCCCGCACTGTAAGGCTAGGTTCACACTACGGAATTTCCTCCTGCAAATTCCGCTTACTAAAACGTACTGTATAGTGAATGGGTTTCCGTTCACAAATTTACACTTCGGAATTTGTGAAGCGGAATTTGTGAACGGAAAATTCACTTGAAAATTTCTGCCTGAAGAATGGCGTTGGTCATTCTTCAGGCGGAAATACTCGCGGAACACATTGCAGTCTATTGGAGACTGCAGTGTCCGCAAAGTCCTAGTGCCGACTGAATTCCAGGCCTCACTTTGGTATCTCTAGCCTCATTTTGGGTTTTTGCAATGTATATAGATCCTGTGATGTAAGCAATCCCATGATCCCATGTAAAGTAAGTGGCAGACGTTCGGACCACTCAAAATCACCACGCCCCCTGCCCATATAAGGGAGCGGCGGCCATCTTAGCTCGCTCTTGTTCCTGGGATAGCAAGCAAGCAAGACCTGTATAGCAGTAACCACAGTGAGTTAGGCCTGAGCCTTGCGGCAACGGCTGAATGATCTAAATTATAGAGTGTGTCATCCCCTAAGCACTCTGCAGTATCACCGGACCCAATATTTCCCCTAAATCCGGACGGATCTGCACGTCACTCCCTAAATTCAGAGACTATAAGTTTAATGCAAGGTCCACAACTTCTGCCAGTCGCTAAGCAACCTAAGAACGGTTATATGAGACTGTTAATACGCATTGGATATTGCACTGCAGTAAAGTTATTCCAGTTCAAGTTAAATCTGCTTGTGGACCTTCAGTCATTTCATTGCACCTATCGCTTCTGGGAAGGGTGGCGATAGACCGGAACATAGATTCAGCATACCAGCCCTCACCCTGGCGTCACGAGTGACTGGGTTAATATTAACCCCTCATATACCAACATCATACAATCCCCACCATACACCCCCCCCCCCCCAAGGGCTACCACAACTGTGTTCCAAAAAGAAAAGTATTTCCTTTGTAGTATTCAGCATCTAAGAAGTGCTGGAAGGATTAAGATTTTATAAAAGTAATTTACAAATCTGTTTAACTTTCTGGCACCAGTTGATGCATTTTACCCAACCTGAGCTGGGACAGGGTACAGATCCTTACAGTAGTCCAGAGAACTATAAGAACCCACAACTAGTGGACACAGAGAACAGTCAGACTATGAGAGCAATAGAAATAAGTATAAAGAATTCCAACTATTTTAAATCAGTGCCCCGTCATTACAGTACATCTCTACAGCCATGGCGCTTCTTATACCGCAGCCCGCTGTGCATTCCCTATAGGACAGTGCTACATTCCGGAGGAGTAGGTTTCATAGTGGGCATCACTATGTTGGACCCTTTGGTCATCACAGACTTCCCACCTGTTCCATGTCACAAGGTTAACATAGCAGAACATATCACTTACCCAGCAGAACAAATCACTTGACCTCTCCCCTCGCTCGGCCTTGGCTATACACCTGCATCAACACTATAAATACAGACCATGACTGCAAGGGTTAAAGGACGGCAATCAATATTACATGGTGATTTAGGGCCAACAAAACCCAGGAATGTGGGACGGAGGGTTGGAGCTGTTGTTGAGTTTTCTGCTAAGTCAATTTTATTGCTTGGCCCCATAGCTGATAGAAGGGATTAGGCAAACGCCACCCGAAAGTGGAATTTTTTTTTATCTTTCCAGGGGCATGGCCGACATGATTTTTGAAATGTGGGCTTTCCCAGGGGCAGGGCCTAAATAATCTGTACTATGGCCCAGGAGTTGCGATGCTCTGCCATTCCAGTCTTCAGGCCCTATCTCAATAGAGAACCAGAGATAAGCAAATCAATTCTACATTATTTAAAAGGGGTACTCCGGTGGAATTTTTTTATTTTTTTTTTATTTTTATTTTTTTTTAAATCAAATGGTGCCAGAAAGTTATACAGATTTGTAAATTACTTCTATGAAGAAAAAAAATTAAAACTTAATCCTTCCAGTACTTATTAGCTGCTGAATACTACAGAGGAAATTATTTTCTTTTTGGAACACAGAGCTCTCTGCTGACATCATGACCACAGTGCTCTCTGCTGACATCTCTGTCCATTTTAAGAACTGTCCAGAGCAGGAAAAAATCCCCATAGCAAACATATGCTGCACTGGACAGTTCCTAAAACTGACAGAGATGTCAGCAGAGAGCACTGTTTTCCAAAAAGAAAAGAATTTCCTCTGTAGTATTCAGCAGCTAATAAGTACTGGAAGGATTAAGATTTTAATAGAAGTAATTTACAAATCTGTTTAACTTTCTAACACCAGGTGATTAAAAAAAATAATAAATAAAATTAAATTTCCACCGGAGTACCCCTTTAAAACTTTTTTTTTTTTTTTTTTAGAATTTCCCAAAACATTCAAATCTGTCTGGATCCAAAATGTATGAAATTGCTCAAAATGGTAGCCGCCATTGTAGCCATCATAAGGGTTACATCTTAGGGTTAGGGTTACACTGTTGTGGTGTTCTGGTTAGATCCAGTTCTAGGAGACCTCGGAGTCATACAGAACTTTTTAGGGCAATTGGAAGTTTTGAAATCAAATCTAATGCGGCCGCTTCAACCGAATGGGACCCATAAGAAATTTTTGCTACATTTTCTTATCTCTAACTAGGACTCTCTAAAAGGTATCTGTTCTAAAACAATTGAAAAGGTACAAGTGCATAGATTTCTTTATCAGGTAGAACAGTGTTTCCCAACCAGGGTGCCTCCAGCTGTTGCAAGACTAAAACTTCCAGCATGCCCGGACAGCCAAAGGCTGTCCGGGCATGTTGGGAGTTGTAGTTTTGCAACAGCTGGAGGCACCCTGCTTGGGAAACACTTATGTAGAACAACAGGAAGAAAGTCACAATACCCCAAGGGTAAGTGGGGCATTTGCCCCAGGTGCTGAATACTAGTGATGGGTAGTGTTGGGCGTGAATATTCGCATTTCGAATTTTTATCACGAATTCGCGAATATATTCACTATGTATTAAAAATTACAAATATTTTTTATTTTTTTTTTGCATATTCGCATATTCCTACTTTTAACTTCTGGGCCAATTAGAATGATGCAAATACACTTGTCAGAGGTTATCAACAACATCCCTAGCAACCAATAGTAAAGTTACCCACTCCCTCACTGGTGTCTTCCGCGAATATAACGAATACGTGAAATTCGCAAATATAGGACGAATATTCGTCTGTATAGTCGCGAAATATCGCAAATTCGAATATGGCCAATGCCGCTCATCGGTAGTGATGAGCAGCAGGGGCCATATTCAAATTTGCGATATTTGGCGAATATATTGACGATTATATATATTTTTTTCCAATGCGAAAATTCGCATGAAAAATTTGCATAAAGATTTGCATGTGAAAAAAAAACAAAAAACGAATATTAGTCATTACGAATACAGTGACCCTCCGACCTACGATGGCCCCGACATACGATCATTTCAGCATACGATCACTCTCAGAGGCCATCTCATGTTGAAGGCAGCATCAACATATGATGCTTTTGTATGTCGGGGCCATCGCATAAACGGCTATCTGGCAGCGCAGACTGCTTCAGCTGTCACCGGATAGCCGTTTACGGTGCCCCGTGTGGTCCGCTGACGATCACTTACCTGTCCTCGGGGCTCCGGCGCGTCCTCTCCGGGATCCCCTGCATCGTCGGCGCTCTCCATCGTCGTCATCACGTCGCTGCGCACTCCGTCCCGTCATCCAATAGGAGCGGCGTGCGTAGCGATGTGATGGCGGCGACGGAGAGCGGGATGCCGGGGAAGCAGAGGCCTAACCGGAGTGTCGGGGACACCCCGGGGACGCGGCGACAGCGATGGAAGGCGATATCCAGGGCAGCGGGGACGAGTCCAGAGCGGTGGGGACACGTGAGTATAACCTCCAATACCAGTGGTCTTCAACCTGCGGACCTCCAGATGTTGCAAAACTACAACTCCCAACATGCCTGGACAGCCGTTGGCTGTCCGGGCATGCTGGGTGTTGTAGTTTTGCAACATCTGGAGGTCCGCAGGTTGTAGACCACTGTCCTATACTTTACATTGCACGGATCCCTCAACATACGATGTTTTCAACAAACGATGGTCCATTTGGAACGGATCATCATCGTATGTTGAGGGACCACTGTATGTAGCACTATATTCTAAATATTTGCGAAATCGCGAAGTGCCGATACTCGCAATAAAAATCCGCATTACGAATATTCGTGCTCAACACTACTGGATACCTGGAGGGGGGCACTAAAAAATTTTGGAGACCTTTTTCATAGTAGAAGACAATGAAGTAGTTAGAGACATTTGTGGACATCAGAATATGAATAGAATTTCCGAAAATGTACCTGTGACAAATTTTCTGCCGAAAAACAGATCCCATTTAAAAGATGAAAACAGATTACATTGGCTATGATAGTAGGGGAAACCCATTTATAGCGCCGAAAGTCACTCACTACTAGTCACTTTTATTACATAGATCAAATAAGAAAAATTGTGGCAATCCCCAGCCTGGTATAATGGGCGCCGCGTCTATCCGAGAACCGCAGAATCGCATTTAAAAAGTAATTTGTGCGCGCCGTAGCCTGAGGCGGCTGGAGATAATACGGGGCGCTCGATGTATTCTTAATAAGTTATATCGATAGCGAGCGAGGAGAGATAGGCGGGCGCGGGCGCCGTGCATCACTTTTATGTGGTCGTATTTCAGGGGATGCGTAGAGAGGGTCACCGCGATGTCTCCATTTAATAGGACAGGTTCTTTAATAGGTTTTGAGGCTCCGTGATCTCTAGGAAGGAATTTTACAGCTTCATATACCTATTATATGGGATATTTTGTGTAGAGTCAGGAGGACGTGACCGGGACCCCCTTTTGTCTCCGCAGCCGGAGATAAGGGAGGTTTATGTCTCTGTGGATGTTTCTTTAAATGTGTGCAGCTAAAATAAGGCAGAAACTGCAGATCAAGGTGAGTTTTTCGACTGTATGGGAATTGTTGATATTAGATATTGATACTAGTGGAAGCAATATTATCCTAAAAACTGTTTTATCTTCAGATTGGTCGGGTCCAAAAAGTCAGAGCCCAACTGACCAGATAGCTGGTATTGATGTGGTACCACGGGTGGTATAGGGAAATACCTTATCACTTTGTGGTTGAAATAATTTTTATTGGATTTTTTTTTTTTTGAGAAATTTACAACAAAGGAAAGATTGGCCAAAGAAAACAACGTGGCCAAGGAACAATACATAACAAATATAACACAGTTATATAAATATTACTAAAGCAATCACTCAGCTGTATGTAGAAATATTAATTTGCAGAATCTTGTCTTTGGATGTTGCGGATATTATAGACATATCCGGTAGATCATTATAGGTCATCTTGAAAAATAAATATGTCACATAAGCAGTTTTAAAGTATTTTATAGTCATACCTATAACTCTGCAGCGAAGAATAGGATTTGTCCTTACTAGATCCCGTAGTCCTCCCCTCTCTCGTCACAGGAAGACCTACCGGAAATATGTACAAAGTGTGACACCCAGTAGTCATAAGTAGGAATGGGTAGTTAGAGTAGTACCCTTCAAAAATATAGGATGACTATATTTTAATGGAATGGATCCCAGAACAGCATGAAATCTAATAAAACCGTGATAGAAGGGATGTGCATGGTTAATTAGCAACACCTAGGCCAGTGCATAGTGCTTCGTCCAGGTCTTCCATCTGGACTCGCAGGTCCGTCTGTTGTTTAGCTTCCAAGCGTACGTCGTTTCGTAAAAACAATTGGACTTGACTGCTTCTATAATGTCGGCTGTAGAAGGGACAGAAGAGGATTTCCACCTAGCTGCAAGTTGGGATCTGTAGGCTATTAGGATATGGCATAAAGGTGTTCTATAAGCGGCGTCTGCTGTGTGAAGGCCTATGTTTAAAAGTACAAGTTTGCTGGATATGGATAATGACTTGTGTGAAACCAGTTGTACTAATTCCTCCACACCTTTTTTTCAATGTGTGAAGTGCAGGACACGACCAGAAAATGTGACGCCAGGGCACCGTTAGCCTGTATATGGTCCGAGGTTGGAGACAGCTTCTCCTGGGCCAGACACAGGGAGTAAATGAACACACCGATGTCAGGTTATGGATAACTGTCTTTACTAAGCAGGTGCAGATGGTATTACATGGACAGTCTGGTGCAGAGTGAGGATGCAGCGTAACCCCTTGGGAGCCCTGTTGCCTTGCTGGGACTTGTGGTGCTTTCACCCAATAAATTGATACTGACTTGAGAGATTTGATGATTGATCCTGGTAGCTAGGGTTCTGTCAAGGTCTTGTAGCTTCCTCCGCCAGGGCATGAACTTCCACCGCGCGGATGATCCTTGCAGAATGACCGGATAAAAGTAGATTAGATCTGGGCCTTCCCTTAGAGCACAACGCACCTTACACCTTTACCACACTGATGCTCAGGCTAAATTGGGGCAACTCTTTCCCCCCACTACACTATATGAGGAAGAATTTAGGGGTTCCTATTGGCAGGCAGGGTCACATGGGTACACTGCTCCTCTGCTTAAAGGCACAGTAACACATAAATAACATATGGGCCAAACAACAAAATAATTACAAAAATATATTAATAAGTGAAGTGCAAAACATAATTGATATAACAAGAAGTCTTTCAGGGGGCCCAACACCTGTGCTGCAGGTCTACCTGAAGCAGTCCATAGCCACAGGACAGCCTCTGGTGCCATGACACCTCATACACAGCCCCAAAATTTGGCTTAATACATCTACTTATGGTCCAGCTCCGACCCATCACCTAGGCCTCATACCATACTTCCCAACATTTGACTTCCACATCCCAAAAGGCCCAGAAACAGCCATAAACACCTGTAGGGATCAGCTCGCACAGTGGGGTCGGCAATGACAGTATTCACACAGGCAGCGGGTTTCAACAGTCCAAGAGGAAGTTTATTTAAATGATTTTAGGCACAAAGTACAGAGCAAACAAAACCTAAGCCTGACCGGCTCTAACTAAACACCAGGATACCTCACTATCCTACTGTGGGCCTAATGTCTGGCCCCAAGCAAAATCACAAAATGTCCATAGAGGAAGGTTCAGACCTGGTAGGTTTGTGCTGCAGTGCTGGCTGTGGCTGCTTCTCATCTCAGTCTCTCCTCCACCTCTCAAACCAACAGCCCTTTATTTACAGGCTTCCTCCCCAGCAATCACCACAGGAAGCCTCACCTGAGAACACCTTGGAGAAAGGAAAACCCATAGAGGACTAAAGGGTGTGGACTGGAGCAGTCCCACATCCAACCTGTCCTCCAGTCCAGGAAATCCAGCCCATGTAACTTAAACAAAAGAACCCTAGAAGACTATACTCTGCTAAAGCAGCATAACCTTCTGGATTTCCTTTACCGTGCCTGGCTGAGGAAATCAGGTGAGATATACCCCCCATCACCACTTCTCCATACACTTTACCACACACACCATTTGAGGAGTATTTTTTTAAAACACTTTGTAGTCTGTTATATGGCACATTCCAATGAAAACCAAACAGGACATATTTGATGTTCAACTTTACCCATTTCATGTCAATGGGACCCGAAGATAACGTTACTCATGAGGCCCAGCAAGCACATCGTCCATTCACTGGCTGCTTGATTTAATTCCTTTTTTTGGGGTCTCCCTATCAGTTGTCCCTTATAATATCTCCAGATCATGACCATAGCAATTATGATGCAGCTAAGGAGACATGTGTGGGGGCCCAGTGCGGGAGATATTACCACGTACCCTTGCTGTCCTGTCAGGCAGCCTCCTTCAGTGTCCCCAGGGCCCTTGCACCTGTTTCCCCCCTGTACATATGTTCTGCAGTGTATTGTATTATACAATGTGTTGTGTCTTTAAGAGTTATGTCATGTGATTGTTACCCAGGAGGTACCAGTGACCAGGTGACCGTAAGAGTGACCTATAGGCTCCCTGCTAGTCTCCCCCATATAAGCCCTAAGTGGAGCTTCTCTCTCTCTCTCTTCTGCTGAGGTCCAGTGCAGTCTTGTCTAGTCTGTGTTTCCAGAGTGTTGGAGACCTCAAAGTCCAGTCCTGCAGCCACCATCAAGTCAAGTAAGATAAAGTCACAGCTTTATGAGTCAAGTCGGTCCCTGTCATCTGTCAAGTTAGCGTGATCTGCATTCAATTGTCCAGTCCTAGTACAAGTCCAAGCAATCCCTTAAGGTCTCTGAGTCACTGGCCACCTCCTTGGGCCCTGGCTGAACTGTATAGACTTTACCATCTGTCTACCCTCAGTAAAGCTACCGTTGTCCGTAACTTGGTGTCGGAGTCATTATTGCCCCGTGCCTAGCCCAGGATCCTGCGGTATACCTTCAGGTGGTTTTAGGCTAAACCACCCCCTGGCGTCACGAATACAAGGGGTCAATGCCATCTGCCCCTAAGGTAACAACATCTGCCCTGCACCACACACCCCGTCACCACACTTGTAAGGTAGATGGCCCGAATCGTCTCCTCTTATGGTCCACGGTACCTCAGTCCTATGGTGACAAGTCAGTGTTTACCAACCAGTGTGCCCCCAGCTATTTCATGACCACAACTCCCAGCATGCCATGATAGCCTTTTGGAGAGCAAGGGGTTGGAGAAGTGTTTCCCAACCAGGGTGCCTTCAGCTGTTGGAAAACTACAACTCCCAGCATGCCCGGACAGCCTTTGGCTGTCCGGGCATGCTAGGAGTTGTAGTTTTGCAACAGCTGGAGGCACATTGGTTAGGAAAGCCTGATCTAAATGTATTGTACAAGCTCCTAAAATATTGGCTACTATCCAGATGTGCAGGTTAGGAACCTGTGGTCTATTACTTGTCAATACGCAGCACATCAGCGCTACACAACAGATCAATGATACCATAGTGATATACTCAGCGGGCCGTGGGGTGTAGAGGGCGATGCTTGCATTATAGAGAGCTGTGAGGGATCAATACGGCTAATGACGGATCACTTTTCTGCGCTGAATGATGTCACCCTGATTCGCTCCTCGCTGGTCGCCATGAGTCAGTCCGCAGATGACCGTATAAATCATGATTAAATAGCAGATGAGACTTCTGTAGGTCACACAAAGATGTCACCTTCAATATTTACATGAGTCTGCTCTTTTAAGAGAAGTCCTTTTACTTTCTGCCTAAGTTATTTTTATACAATGAATAGAGTTAAAGGGGTACTCCCGTGGAAAATTGTTTTTTTGTTGTTTTTTTTTATCAACTGGTGCCAGAAAGTTAAACAGATTTGTAAATTACTTATATTAAAAAATCTTAATCCTTCCAGTACTTATTAGCAGCTGAATACTGCAGAGGAAATTATTTTCTTTTTGGAACACAGGAGCTCTCTGCTGACATCATGACCACAGTGCTCTCTGCTGACATCACAAGCACAGCGCTCTCTGCTGACATTACAAGCACAGTGCTCTCTGCTGACATCATGACCACAGTGCTCTCTGCTGACATCATGACCACATTGCTCTCTGCTGACATCATGACCACATTGCTCTCTGCTGACATCATGACCACAGTGCTCTCTGCTGACATCACAAGCACAGCGCTCTCTGCTGACATTAGAAGCACAGTGCTCTCTGCTGACATCATGACCACAGTGTTCTCTGCTGACATCATGACCACAGTGTTCTCTGCTGATATCATGACCACAGTGCTCTCTGCTGATATCATGACCACAGTTCTCTCTGCTGACATCACAAGCACAGTGCACTCTGCTGACATCATGACCACAGTGCTCTCTGCTGACATAATGACCACAGTGCTCTCTGCTGACATCACAAGCACAGTGCTCTCTGCTGACATCATGACCACAGTGCTCTCTGCTGACACCTCTGTCCATTTTAAGAACTGTCCAGAGTAGGAGAAAATCCCCATAGCAAACATATGCTGCTCTGGACACTTCCTAAAATGGACAGAGATGTCAGCAGAAAGCACTGTGGTTATGATGTCAGCAGAGAACACTGTGCTTGTGATGTCAGCAGAGAGCACTGTGGTCATGATGTCAGCAGAGAGCACTGTGCTCATGACGTCAGCAGAGAGCTCTGTGTTCCAAAAAAAAAAAAACTTTTCCTCTGTAGTATTCAGCAGCTAATAAGTACTGGAAGGATTAAGATTTTTTAATATAAGTAATTTGTTTAACTTTCTGTTACCAGTTGATTAAAAAAAAAATGTTTTCCAGGGGAGTACCCCTTTAAGCTGCTGACAGCAAAGTATGTCAGTTCTATCTGTTACCGTGGTTACAGACTACAAACAACCCCTGTGTAGTCTGATACTGCAGTGGTACTCCACTCTCCTCTGCCCTTCTGCAATAGTCTAGGTCAGGGTATCCAAATTCTATTTCTCTAAAGTATTTTACAGGAGTGGACATTAGGCCATATCACGGGTGTTCTTGTGGTGTCCCAGCACCGGTAGCTGTCCAGTGGTTTTGGACTGTCTCGGGCAGCTTGGCAGCACAAGGTGTTGGACCCACTAAAGTTCTGTTGTTGGATTAATTATGTATGTATTATAATATCAGAGTAATATATTTTCTTAAATTAACTTAATTATGGTTATATGTATATATGTTTTCCATGTTGCTGTGCCTTTAAGAGTCCTACCCATGAGACCCTGCAGTGATCCCCATGTGACCCTGCCTGCCAATGAGACCCCAAAAGACTCCCCTACATAGTAAGGTTCAGGGGAGGAGTTAGTCCAGTTCCAGCAAGGCTCCTGAGCAACAGCTTAGCTCAGGTGTGCTGTGTGTCGTGTGCTCTGAGGAGAGGCCTACTTAAAGGGGTACTCCAGCGTTAAACATCTTATCCTCTATCCTCTGTAGCATATAGCTGCTAAAAAGTACTGGAAGTGTAAAGATTTTTTAACAGAAGTAATTTACAAATCTGTTTAACTTTTTGGCACCAGTTGATTTAAAGAAATATGTTTTCCACCGGAGTACTCCTTTAAATGTGATATTGGCGTTATCTTCCATGTTGGCCATTACTGGCTGGTGCCAGTTGCTATGCCCAACCAGTGTGCCTCCAGCTGTTGCAAAACTACAACTCACAGCATGCCCGGAAAGTGTTTCCCAATCAGTGTGCCTCCAGCTGTTGCAAAACTACAACTCACAGCATGCCCGGAAAGTGTTTCCCAACCAGTGTGCCTCCAGCTGTTGCAAAACTACAACTCACAGCATGCCCGGAAAGTGTTTCCCAACCAGTGTGCATCCAGCTGTTGCAAAACTACAACTCACAGCATGCCCGGAAAGTGTTTCCCAATCAGTGTGCCTCCAGCTGTTGCAAAACTACAACTCACAGCATGCCCAGAAAGTGTTTCCCAATCAGTGTGCCTCCAGCTGTTGCAAAACTACAACTCACAGCATGCCCGGAAAGTGTTTCCCAACCAGTGTGCATCCAGCTGTTGCAAAACTACAACTCACAGCATGCCCGGACAGCCTCCGGCTGTCCGGGCATCCTGGGAGTTGTAGTTTTGCAACAGCTGGAGGCACCCTGGTTGGGAAACACTGCCCTAAAAAATCATTAGACTAGTTTAAATTATCAGCAAATGTAGTCCTATACTACAGAATAGTGATACTCTCAACATTAACATCCATCCCTCCCCCCACGACTGAAAATCAATGTGTGGTGGTCTCTCACAGGGAGAGCCATCTGACGGCCCGCGCCTATAAACACATTACGTGCGGCGCTACGGGAAGGTTTCTCTTTCTTCCTCTTGAGCAGATGAAAACAAGAAGTCACTTGATATTCTTGGGATGGATTCCCATAACTGTCTCTGTCGGGGCTAATAAAATCACAAAAGGTGTAATAAAATTACAGCAGGATGGGGGGGGGGGGGGAAGAGGGGGAGGGGGGTGACAAAGCCACCGAGCGAAACGCGCAGCCAGCGGCTGAAAATGGAATGATAGAAATCTTTGTTAATTTATTAAAAAGGAAAAAATAAAATATTTGGCTCTGGCTCCTCCCATTTCTCTCGATCATCTCCGAGATGTTTCTCCACCGTTATCGGAGTCACCGGTGGTTAATTCAGATGATTGGACAGGATTTGGGAAGACAAAGCCCTGTCTATATAAGGTCTCACAGCTGACAGTGTGTATCAGAGCAAGAACAAAGCCATGAGGGCGAAGGAACTGCCTGTAGAGCTCAGAGACAGGATTGTGTGGAGGAACAGATTTGTGGAAGGGGATAAAAACATTTCTGCTGCACTGAAAGTTTCCAGGGGGCTCCATAATTTTTACACGGAAGAAGTTTGGAACAATCAGCAAATTTTTGAGAACTGCCATCCCGCTAAACTGTGTTATTGGGGAAGATAGGTCTTGGTAGCTTTTGAGAATCCAATGGTCGTTCTAGAGATCCTGTGTGCAGATGAGGGAAAACTTCCAGAAGGTCAGTTATTACTGCAGCCTCCACCAATCTGGGCTTTATTGTAGGGTGGCCAGAAAGAAGCCTCTCCTCAGTAATAAGACATGAAAGCCGTCTAGAGTTTGCATAAAAAGCATCTAAAGGATCAGACTGTGAGGAACAGGATTCTCTGCTCTAATAAAACCAAAATGGATATTTTTGGCATCAATTCTAAGCATCTGCAGGAAACCAGGCACTGTCCATCACCTGCCCAATACCATCCCTACAGTGATCATGGTGGGGGCAGCATCATGTCTGGAGGAAACCAGGCACTGCCCATCACCTGCCCAATACCATCCCTACAGTGAAGTATGATGGGGGCAGCATCATGTCTGGAGGAGACCAGGTACTGCCCATCACCTGCCCAATACCATCCCTACAGTGATCATGGTGGGGGCAGCATCATGTCTGGGGGAAACCAGGCACTGCCCATCACCTGCCCAATACCATCCCTACAGTGATCATGATGGGGGCAGCATCATGTCTAGAGGAAACCAGGCACTGCCCATCACCTGCCTAATACCATCCCTACAGTGATCATGGTGGGGGCAGCATCATGTCTAGAGGAAACCAGGCACTGCCCATCACCTGCCCAATACCATCCCTACAGTGATCATGATGGGGGCAGCATCATGTCTGGAGGAAACCAGGCACTGCCCATCACCTGCCCAATACCATCCCTACAGTGATCATGGTGGGGGCACAATCATGTCTGGAGGAAACCAGGCACTGCCCATCACCTGCCCAATACCATCCCTACAGTGATCATGGTGGGGGCAGCATCATGTCTGGAGGAAACCAGGCACTGCCCATCACCTGCCCAATACCATCCCTACAGTAATCATGGTGGGGGCAGTATCCTGTCTGGGGGAAACCAGGCACTGCCCATCACCTGCCCAATGCCATCCCTACAGTGATCATGGTGGGGGCAGCATCATGTCTGGAGGAAACCAGGTACTGCCCATCACCTGCTCAATACCATCCCTACAGTGATCATGGTGGGGGCAGCATCATGTCTGGAGGAAACCAGGCACTGCCCATCACCTGCCCAATACCATCCCTACAGTGATCATGGTGGTGGCAGCATCATGTCTGGAGGAAACCAGGCACTGCCCATCACCTGCCCAATACCATCCCTACAGTGATCATGGTGGGGGGCAGCATCATGTCTGGAGGAAACCAGGCACTGCCCATCACCTGCCCAATACCATCCCTACAGTGATCATGGTGGGGGCAGCATCATGTCTGGAGGAATCTAGGCACTGCCCATCACCTGCCCAATACCATCCCTACAGTGATCATGGTGGGGGCAGCATCATGTCTGGAGGAAACCAGGCACTGCCCATCACCTGCCCAATACCATCCCTACAGTGATCATGGTGGGGGCAGCATCATGTCTGGGGGAAACCAGGCACTGCCCATCACCTGCCCAATACCATCCCTACAGTGATCATGGTGGGGGCAGCATCATGTCTGGAGGAATCCAGGCACTGCCCATCACCTGCCCAATACCATCCCTACAGTGATCATGGTGGGGGCAGCATCATGTCTGGGGGAAACCAGGCACTGCCCATCACCTGCCCAATACCATCCCTACAGTGATCATGATGGGGGCAGCATCATGTCTAGAGGAAACCAGGCACTGCCCATCACCTGCCTAATACCATCCCTACAGTGATCATGGTGGGGGCAGCATCATGTCTAGAGGAAACCAGGCACTGCCCATCACCTGCCCAATACCATCCCTACAGTGATCATGATGGGGGCAGCATCATGTCTGGAGGAAACCAGGCACTGCCCATCACCTGCCCAATACCATCCCTACAGTGATCATGGTGGGGGCACAATCATGTCTGGAGGAAACCAGGCACTGCCCATCACCTGCCCAATACCATCCCTACAGTGATCATGGTGGGGGCAGCATCATGTCTGGAGGAAACCAGGCACTGCCCATCACCTGCCCAATACCATCCCTACAGTAATCATGGTGGGGGCAGTATCCTGTCTGGGGGAAACCAGGCACTGCCCATCACCTGCCCAATGCCATCCCTACAGTGATCATGGTGGGGGCAGCATCATGTCTGGAGGAAACCAGGTACTGCCCATCACCTGCTCAATACCATCCCTACAGTGATCATGGTGGGGGCAGCATCATGTCTGGAGGAAACCAGGCACTGCCCATCACCTGCCCAATACCATCCCTACAGTGATCATGGTGGTGGCAGCATCATGTCTGGAGGAAACCAGGCACTGCCCATCACCTGCCCAATACCATCCCTACAGTGATCATGGTGGGGGGCAGCATCATGTCTGGAGGAAACCAGGCACTGCCCATCACCTGCCCAATACCATCCCTACAGTGATCATGGTGGGGGCAGCATCATGTCTGGAGGAATCTAGGCACTGCCCATCACCTGCCCAATACCATCCCTACAGTGATCATGGTGGGGGCAGCATCATGTCTGGAGGAAACCAGGCACTGCCCATCACCTGCCCAATACCATCCCTACAGTGATCATGGTGGGGGCAGCATCATGTCTGGGGGAAACCAGGCACTGCCCATCACCTGCCCAATACCATCCCTACAGTGATCATGGTGGGGGCAGCATCATGTCTGGAGGAATCCAGGCACTGCCCATCACCTGCCCAATACCATCCCTACAGTGATCATGGTGGGGGCAGCATCATGTCTGGGGGAAACCAGGCACTGCCCTTCACCTGCCAAATACAATACCATCCCTACAGTGATCATGGTGGGGGCAGCTTCATGTCTGGAGGAAACCAGGCACTGCCCATCACCTGCCCAATACCATCCCTACAGTGATCATGGTGGGGGCAGCATCATGTCTGGGGGAAACCAGGTACTGCCCATCACCTGCCCAATACCATCCCTACAGTGATCATGGTGGGGGCAGCATGGTCTAATGATATTTATACAAGCATTATTTATTCATATATGAATAAATGATGCTTGTATAAATATCACCTGATCATTATACAAAAATAAGTGGAAATTGACAGATTTTATTGGAGAAATTTCTGCAAGTGAAAATGGGCCGGTTTCAGCAGCAACTGCATGGATTTCTTTAAGTTAATAAAAATGATGAGACCGTGTCACACATTCCTACAATGCAAAAAAAAGTCTGCTTATTTTTTTTTTCAAAAAGAGCACCGCGGACATTGGCTGAATTTGCAGATCATCTTTATTCAACTGAATGGGTCTAAACTGCAATACCAGGCATTCTGCCAACAGCTATTGACCATGTTTGGCCACCTTAAGTACCACACTGTTACGCCGAGCGCTCCGGGTCCCCGCTCCTCCCCGGAGCGCTCGCAACATCCTCGCTACTGCAGCGCCCCGGTCAGATCTACTGACCGGGTGCGCTGCGATACCGCCTCCAGCCGGGATGCGATTCGCGATGCGGGTGGCGCCCGCTCGCGATGCCCACCCAGGCTCCCGTACCTGACTCGCTCTCCGTCGGTCCTGTCCCGGCGCGCGCGGCCCCGCTCCCTAGGGCGCGCGCGCGCCGGGTCTCTGCGATTTAAAGGGCCACTGCGCCACTGATTGGCGCAGTTGGCCTAATTAGTGTGTTCACCTGTGCACTCCCTATGTATACCTCACTTCCCCTGCACTTCCTTGCCGGATCTTGTTGCCATTGTGCCAGTGAAAGCGTTTCCTTGTGTGTTCCTAGCCTGTGTTCCAGACCTCCTGCCGTTGCCCCTGACTACGATCCTTGCTGCCTGCCCCGACCTTCTGCTACGTCCGACCTTGCTCTTGTCTACTCCCTTGTACCGCGCCTATCTTCAGCAGTCAGAGAGGTTGAGCCGTTGCTAGTGGATACGACCTGGTTACTACCGCCGCTGCAAGACCATCCCGCTTTGCGGCGGGCTCTGGTGAATACCAGTAGTAACTTAGAACCGGTCCACTAGCACGGTCCACGCCAATCCCTCTCTGGCACAGAGGATCCACCTCCTGCCAGCTGAATCGTGACACACACATTGTCCTAACCAATGCAACACGCTCAGAATATAGTATTTAGGTGCTCCAAGGGCTGCCATAAGATATATCTGGGCAAGCAGCCAAGGTCCCAGCACCCCATGGGCCACACCATTCATCACAGCAAATTCCAGCACCCAACAAGATCCATCTGGTTTCCACATTAATCATCGATAAGCCGAGAAAATATAATCTAACACAATGCACGTGTAAAATAAGTGATCATTTCCCAGAAAGTGGAGCCTGAAGTGTGTTAAATGTGAGTGAAAAGAAAAGAACTCTCAAAGATTCACTCATCACAGGATCAATAGACTTCCACCATCTGTGCTGGAAACCGTCCCTTTAAGGACATTACTCAGAGAATAATTGGGAGAGTATCAGCTGTGGCCCCGTCCCCCAACAGGTAGAGTGAATGCCATAAAGTGATGGATTGGATGGAGATGAACTACACAGTGAGTGCTGGAGGTAAATCAATGCACCGGGCTACTTAAAGCCACGTCTGGTACCATATGGGCTATAGAAATCCAAATGGCATTCAAGTGGAGCTTATTTACATATGTTATTTAAGGATGAAGAAAATGCAGGGGAGGCGACAGCCAGGCAGGAGAGACACTGTTACAATGAATATTTATCAGATATACAAAGCAATGAAAGGGAAACATAGGATTAAAAAAATAATTAATTTGGTTATACAACAGGTAAAACATGTCACATGTTCTGCACGATATATATTTATAGGTGCTATCGACATGAAATGTTCACCAGATGTTGGTAACAACCCAAGTAATCCATCCATACAAAGAGAACGAAACAAAGAAGCTCAGAAATTAATTTATGAGTAATAATGTGAAATGACGCAGAAAAAGTATTGAACACACTTACTTATACAGTATTTATTGTACAAAAGCCTTTGTTGGTAACGAATGATTCAAGATGCCTCCTGTATGGAGAAACTAGTCACATGCATTGTTCTGGTGAGATTTTGGCCTATTTTTCTAGTCTTCATGAAGGTTCTGTGGGCCTCTTCTATGAATCATGAGCTTCAAATCTTTCCATATATTTTCAACGGGATTTATGTCAGGTGATTGGCTGGGCCGTTATAGCAGTGCATTTCTTACTGTTTTCTTTGAGACAACAGTATCTACTAATTCCAGGTCTTTTTTTTTGAAGATCTCCACAAGTGGTCTTTGGCTCTTGGGCCCAGGAAGTCCGGCATTATGGAGCGCCAACATTTCTGATGACAGTCCAGTTTTTTTGTCCTACAATATGTTGTAGCCCAGTACGGGAGGTGTTACCCCGTACCCTTGCTGTCCTGTCCGGCCGCCTCCCTTCAGTGTCCCCTGGGCGCCTTGTACTTGTTTCCCCGCTGTATATATGTTTTGCTATGTATTATAATATATGTGTTGTTGCTTTAAGAAATGTACCATGTGAATTTTACCCAGGAGGTACCAGTGACCAGGTGATCCCAGGGGTGACCTATGGGCTCTATGCTAGTTTTCCCCATATAAGCCCTGGGAGGAGCTAGTTCGCCCTCTTGTTGCTTAGGGCCATTGAGGTCAAGTCGAGTCTAAGTGCGTGTCCAGAGTCATTGGAGACCTCAAGTCCAGTCTGCAGCCACAGTCAATTGCAAGTAAGCTACAGTCTCAGTATTGTCAGTCATCAGTCAAGTCAGTCCCTGTCAACAACTGTCAAGTCAGCGTGGCCTGCATTAAATTGTCCAGTCCTACTACAAGTCCCAGCAAGCCCTTAAGGTCTCTGAGTCACTGGTCACCTCCTTGGGCCCTGGCTGAACTGTATAGACTTTACCATCTGTCTTCCCTCAGTAAAGCTACCGTTATCTGTAACTTGGTGTCGGAGTCATTATTGCCCCCGTGCCTAGCCCAGGATCCAGCGGTATACCTTCGGGTGGTATTGAGGATAAACCACGCCCTGGCGTCACGAATACAAGGAGTTAATGCCATCTGCCCCTAGGGTAACAACATCTGCCCTTTGCATCACACCCTCTACCACAAATAGTTTTTGTATGTACTGTAAGTGTCGATTAAATGTTTGGGACTTTGCGAGTGCAACACCATGGGTGATATATCACTGCCAGAGCAGTGGAAAAACACTGATACCAATTTCTAGCAACAGAACTTTATACCGGATATTTTTAGTCTCCGTCATCGGGCATTGGACGCCGCTCTTCACAGATGGTTGCATTGTACATAAAAATATTACAGAACACAACTCCACCCAAATCTGAAAATGTGATGTTGTATGGTGAAAAGGACACAGGAATGATCTGTACTACTGTTATGTAAATTAGACAAAAAAGCTACAAAGTGTTCTGCACAGATCAGGAAGTTGATCGGCAGCCGCTATACCCGTTGTGGTAAACAAGACAAACTGCGGTGGGGAAATAACTTTACTTCACTCGCATCGCGTCAGGAGGTGACCCGGTGGTTGTGAGAAAGTTTCACACTGAGGTCGTGTAGACTGCCAGCCAGGTTTCTTTAAAGGGGAACTCTGGTACTTAAAGGGGAACTCCGCCCGTAGACATCTTATCCCCTATCGAAAGGATAGGGGATAAGATGTCAGATCGTGGGGTCCCGCCGCTGGGGACCCCCGGGATCTTGGCTGCAGCACCCACCTGTTGCGGCTTCCGGAAGCGCTGGAGTCTCTCATCCTAACGCCTCACGACCACGGTGACGTGAGATCGTGATGTCACGACTCCGCCCCTGTGTGACGTCACGCTCCGCCCCCTCAATGCAAGTCTATGGGAGGGGGCGTGACATCTGTCACGCCCCCTCCCATAGACTTGCATTGAGGGGCAGAGCGTGACGTCACACGGGAGCGGAGTTGTGACGTCACGATCTCACGTCACCGTGGTCGGGAGCCGAAGCCTTCAGCGTTTCCGGAAGCCGAACCGGGTGGGTGCTGCAGCCGAGATCCCGGGGGTCCCCAGTGGTGGGACCCCGCGATCTGACATCATATCCCCTATCCTTTGAATAGGGGATAAGATGTCTTGGGGAGGAGTACCCCTTTAAAGGACATCTGTAGTGCAATTTAACTTATCCCCTATCCGAAGAAAGGGGATAAGTTATAGATCGCTGGGGCCCCTTCGTGATCTCCTGGACGGGGCCGCAGCAGTCTGCAGGAAGTGCAGTGTCGTCCCCAGCAGAAAGCCGTGGCAGACACGCCCCCTCCATGTATCTCTATGGGGTACATGGAGGGTGTGTCTGCCGCTGCGTCATGCGGGGACGGAAAACCCCCTTTCCAGCATACTGCCGCGGCCCCCATCCTGGAGATAGCAAGGGGGCCCTTCGGATAGAGGATGTTACAGATTGCATTACAGATGTCCTTATGTTCTTATCCTCTATCCAACCACTAGGACCCTCGCAATTTCCTGCCTGGCACCCCGGCTCTTCTCATGCATGGAGCGACCACCCCTCGGAGCGATGCCAACCACTGCACAGAGCGATGATTGGCTTGCCCCCTCCATGCATCTCTATGGGAGAGCCGGAGATACACGAGTGCTGTACTTGTGTATCTCCGTCACTCCCATAAACAGTGCATAGAGGGGTAGTGTTGATCACCGCCACTCCGTGCACGAGAATAGACAGCATTCTGAACACAAATTATCAGAACACCATGGTGCCAGGCAGGAGATCGTTGGGGATCTCAGCGGTTGGACCCACCGCGATCATCTAACCATTTATCCTTTGGATAGGGGATAAGAAGAAGAGTTCCCCTTTAACTTTTATTATAGAACTTAAAGGGGTACAAAACATTTACTTTTAAATGAACCGATGCCTGAAAGTTAAACAGATTTGTAAATCTTAATCCTTCCAGTACTTATGAGCTGCTGTATACTCCAGACGAAGTTCTTTTTTCTGTTTGAATTTCTCTTCTGTCTGACCACAGTGCTCTCTGCTGCCCCCTCTGTCCATTTAAGAAGCTGTCCAGAGCAGGAGAGGTTTGCTATGGGGATTTGCTCCTACTCTGGACAGTTCCTGACATGGACTGAGGTGTCAGCAGAGAGCACTGTGGTCAGACAGAAAAGAAATTAATAAAAAAAGAAAAGAACTTCCTCTGTAGCATAAAGCAGCTGATAAGTACTGGAAGGATTCAGATTTTAAAACAGAAGTAATTTACAAATCTGTTTAAACTTTGTGGCTCCAGTTGATTTAAAACATTTTTTTTCCTCAGCGGAGTACCCCTTTAATGATTAGCTGTAAGGAATAGTAGCAAAGAGCAGCATGGTCCAAAGCAAGCCTGTTGGGTATAGTAGGCAGAACTTCTGGTGGTTACATATATCAGTGGTCTCCAAACTGTAGACCTTCAGATGTTGCAGAACTACAACTCCCAGCATGCCCAGACAGCCGTTGGCTGTCTGGGCATGCTGAGAGTTGTAGTTCTGCAACAGCTGGAGGTCCACCGTTTGGCGACCACTGTCATATATCATACTATCCCGTTGGCTCTGTATGACATTACTCTAAGTGTAGTTTATAATCGAACCAAATCTGCTCACTTAGGGGTTGAATACTTTTGCAAGGCACCGTAAATGCCGACCTGATCTCTATTCACTTCTTTTCAAGGGTATAAATCACATTGTTATTGAAAATGAATAGTCTCCCGTAACAGCTGAGCACCAGTTGATTTAAAAATTATTTTTTTTCCAGCGGAGTACCCCTTTAATGATTAGTTGGAAGGAATAGTAGCAAAGAGCAGCATGGTCCAAAGCAAGCCTGTTGGGTATAGTAGGTAGAACTTTTGGTGGTTACATATATCAGTGGTCTCCAAACTGTAGACCTTCAGATGTTGCAGAACTACAACCCCCAGCATGCCCAGACAGCCGTTGGCTGTCTGGGCATGCTGAGAGTTGTAGTTCTGCAACAGCTGGAGGTACGCCGTTTGGAGACCACTGTCATATATCATACTATCCCGTTGGCTCTGTATGACATTACTCTAAGTGTAGTTTATAATCGAACCAAATCTGCTCACTTAGGGTGTTGAATACTTTTGCAAGGCACCGTAAATACCGACCTGATCTCTATTCGCTTTTCTTCAAGGGTAAAAATCACCTTGTTATTGAAAATGAATAGTCTCCCGTAACAGCTGAGCACCAGTTGATTTAAAAATTATTATTTTTTCCAGCGGAGTACCCCTTTAATGATTAGTTGGAAGGAATAGTAGCAAAGAGCAGCATGGTCCAAAACAAGCCTGTTGGGTATAGTAGGTAGAACTTCTGGTGGTTACATATATCAGTGATCTCCAAACTGTAGACCTTCAGATGGTGCAGAACTACAACTCCCAGCATGCCCAGACAGCCGTTGGCTGTCTGGGCATGCTGAGAGTTGTAGTTCTGCAACAGCTGGAGGTTCACCGTTTGGAGACCACTGTCATATATCAGACTATCCCGTTGGCTCTGTATGACATTACTCTAAGTGTCGTTTATAATCGAACCAAATCTGCTCACTTAGGGGGTTGAATACTTTTGCAAGGCACCGTATATGCCGACCTGATCTCTATTCGCTTTTCTTCAAGGGTAAAAATCACCTTGTTATTGAAAATGAATAGTCTCCCGTAACAGCTGAGCACCAGTTGATTTAAAAATTATTATTTTTTCCAGCGGAGTACCCCTTTAATGATTAGTTGGAAGGAATAGTAGCAAAGAGCAGCATGGTCCAAAGCAAGCCTGTTGGGTATAGTAGGTAGAACTTCTGGTGGTTACATATATCAGTGATCTCCAAACTGTAGACCTTCAGATGTTGCAGAACTACAACCCCCAGCATGCCCAGACAGCCGTTGGCTGTCTGGGCATGCTGAGAGTTGTAGTTCTGCAACAGCTGGAGGTACGCCGTTTGGAGACCACTGTCATATATCATACTATCCCGTTGGCTCTGTATGACATTACTCTAAGTGTCGTTTATAATCGAACCAAATCTGCTCACTTAGGGGGTTGAATACTTTTGCAAGGCACCGTAAATACCGACCTGATCTCTATTCGCTTTTTTTCAAGGGTAAAAATCACCTTGTTATTGAAAATGAATAGTCTCCCGTAACAGCTGAGCACCCCCCCCCCCCTCCCCCGTTCCCCTTCCCCATAGGCCTTTCAGTAAGTCTCCTTCACGTTACAGAACCCATCTGCTTTATGTATTCCGCTCTCTCCTGAGCTATTACGGGTCTTTTGTTCGGCAAATTCCGCTCTCGGATTTAATGATGGGTTTGCTGGGTGTATTCCGGATTCCCATTACCTGTGCATTGACTGTAAAATTGCAGAGCGTACGATGGCAGAAGCAGGTGAATATCTGACATTACACAGGGCCCAGCGCTGAGAACCGCAGATCTCCGGAATGTGCGGGAAATTGGAGGCTGACACGGACAATGTACACAGATATATAATACCGGGATGACTGTATATAGTAAACCATGACGAGAGGAGACAGCATGGGGCGGCGTATAATTATTCCATCAAATCCGAGAAGCATAGTGGAATTAATAATACCCATCTATGCTGCCATCACCCATGGGACGACTCCGACTCGCTGTCATAATTCTTTATCTAATCCACACAAAGGGATGTTAAAATAATAACAGCGCAAATTTTTCTTTACTAAGGGGATCGGCTTTTACTGTTATGTTAAAAGATTGTCAGGTTACGAAATCTACCCTTACTACCTAAACCTTGCGGGTGAGAAAAAACAACAACTGCATGCCACCCAGCTTTCCCAGTCTTCTGAAGTCCCAGCAGTGATAATCTGCTCGTCTTCCCTGCACGCCTGCGGTGAGAAGTGCTGCCATGCCTTTCCCCTGCCCCCGCACTGATGTATTTTCTCCCCCCTCACAATAAATCTTCTCTCCTCTGCCCAGTCCCCTATCCCTCCCCCGCATGAATTATTCTCTGCACTTGCCTGCCGGATAGTTAAATCATGAGTGCCACCCAGCTTTCCCAGTCTCCTGAAGCACCGGCAGGGATAGGCTGCTCCTCATCCCTCCACTTCTCATAGCAGCAGTGCCGCCATGTCCTCTCCCAGCCGCCGTACTGATGTCTTGTCTCCCCCTCACTCTTCTCTCAACCCACAATAAATCTTCTCTCCCCTGTTCACCCTGTCCCCTCTCCCTGCCCCCACACTAACTGTTCTCTGCACCTGCCTGCCGGACAGTTAAATAATGCATGCCACCCAGCTTTCCCAGTTTACTGAAGGCCCAGCAGTGATAGGCTGCCCATTATCCCTGCACTCCGCACTGCAGCAGCACTGCCATCCCCTCTCCCTGTCCCCGCACTCACATCTTCTCTTCTACCACACTCTTCTCTCCGCCCACAATAAATCTTCTCTCTACCACCCGCCCCATCCCCTCTCCCTGCCCCCCGCACTAACTTTTCTCTGCACCTGCCTGTCAGATAGTTAAATCATGCTTGCCACCCAGCTTTCCCAGTCGTCTGAAGCCCCAGCAGTGTTATGCTGTTCATCTTGCTCGTCAGTGCTGCCATGTCCTCTCCCTGGCCCACACTAATGCCCAAATAAATCTTCTCCCATTCCATATTCCCATCTTCTCTTCCTGCCCCGCATTAACTACCCTTTGCACCTATCCTGTGGCAGGATGTTTCAAACTCCCGGGCAATCTCCACAGCCCGAGAGTAATAAGATCAGGAGATGTGTCAGAGGTCCCATAGACTTGTATGGGATCAGATGTTTTACACTTGGGCTGCGGATCCGTATCGTCAACTCTTTACAACTTCGAAGCCTTCAACTCTATTCTATAAGTAAATTTATATTTATAAAAATATCTCCAACCAATCAGAAGTTATGCTGGAACATATATATACACATGTATACACATATATGTTGATATATATTATATAAGGATTTCAACCTGGGGATAGCTCTGGGATCGTCCCTGACACTGCCACAGGACACGTTTCCACTTCAGCAGGCAAACAAAAGTTCTTTATGCGAGTCCCCTCGCCAGCTTTATTAGACAGGTTGCAGAATGAATATAAACATAAGACCGTAACAAACAAAACCCTAGACCGCCTAGTCACTAACTAAACAATCCAGCATGCCCTGACTATCCACTGGTGGGCTTTTCCCGGCCAGTTAAACTTATGCCTCCTGCAACCTTCTACTCACTGTTCACACACAGTGTTTGCAACCTCTTGCTGTGTGTCTCGTCCAGACTTGGGCCACTCATAGCTCGTGCTGTGTGTTCCTCACCAGGACCCCTGCCTCCCCCCACAGCCACCTTGCTGTCTTCTGGGGAGAGCCCCAACTATTGTGACTGTCTTCTTTTTAAACACACTTCCCCTTTCTGCTACCTCATTAATTAGGCCACAGGTGGAGGTTTCTCCAGGGTTAGCTAGGGAAATACACCCTTTCCTTGCCACACCTAAAGCTCACTGGTCCATAACAACTGTCAATCTTCTATACAAAGAGTTATGGGTAATCATGTGACCCAAGGACCTCCAAAGGTCCTCCAACATACCATTGAGGAATCAACATAGTCACATGACCGAAGGTCCTACGACGCCACCAAGGTAAGTACTAATATACATTATATTAAATCTATACATTTAAACATTACAAAAATTAGAAAAAAAAGGAGGCGACTATGGGCTGTCCCACCTGGGGGACCCTACCTGAATGTAGTAATTCTGACTTTGGGGACCACCATACAAGGTACGGTATGCAATACGGTACTGGGACACCACAGATAGAACTGAAGAGGTTTGGATGGTCAACAGATGCCGTGGCCCGGTACATTTTTAGCAATTCCAAAGATTAGACGGGATCCTTGAACAAAGCTAAAGAAGACCAGATGGGGGTTTAGAGGAGCAGTGACTGGACGGGTTGACAATCTTTTATTTGCCATGGGATCAGCAGGTCTACTCTAGATGTGTCTGGCAGCTGCTTGTCTCCGATCCTCCATAGATCAGACAGCATATTCATGTCGGTTCCTGAGAAGAAACCTCACATCATGGCTATAGGCATCCTCGGCTTGGGGAATGGGTGGAGGTCCAGACTCGGCCTTAGATGTTATCGCCGGACACGTCTGACCATTTGAAGTTCTTGTAGCTGTAAAGAGTCTCCTGGTTCCCCCGATGTCTGATCTTTAGTCATTGCCAGAGGCTCTGTCTGAAGATACTGTACGGGAATCCTGTGGGAAATCTGTTTGTTCTAAGCAAAAATCAATGTTATTGACCGTACTCATGGCCGTTCTCCGATTATTCGTATTATCACATTAGGCCTCTTTAGGTTTTGCTCTTTTATGTGTTTTTTAAATATCTGTCTGTGGTGTTTTTGTTTTCTCTATCTGAAATTATGACACAGTGATCAATGTTACTACCCAGGATACCCGGCTATCTAGTAAGTAACAGGTATGTCAGGATACTATGAAGGCATGACTCCTCTACTATGGCTTGTGATGACGGCATTTTTATCTATGCCACTATAAGGCTCTGACACTGTTGGCACAGTCATGGGGATGACTTGTCACTGCTACCTCAACATGGAGGTACTGGTACTCCTACACCAACAATAATGGCTCCTTTATGGGGCGCCAATGTGGCTGATAGAGTAATTGGGGGTACTGATGCTCCTTTATGGGGGCGCCAATGTGGCTTATAGAGTAATTGGGGTACTGATGCTCCTTAATGGGGGCGCCAATGTGGCTTATAGAGTAATTGGGGTACTGATGCTCCTTAATGGGGGCGCCAATGTGGCTTATAGAGTAATTGGGGTACTGATGCTCCTTTATGGGGGCGCCAATGTGGCTGATAGAGTAATTGGGGGTACTGATGCTCCTTTATGGGGGCGCCAATGTGGCTTATAGAGTAATTGGGGTACTGATGCTCCTTAATGGGGGCGCCAATGTGGCTTATAGAGTAATTGGGGTACTGATGCTCCTTAATGGGGGCGCCAATGTGGCTTATAGAGTAATTGGGGTACTGATGCTCCTTTATGGGGGCGCCAATGTGGCTGATAGAGTAATTGGGGGTACTGATGCTCCTTTATGGGGGCACCAATGTGGCTTATAGAGTAATTGGGGTACTGATGCTCCTTTATGGGGGCGCCAATGTGGCTGATAGAGTAATTGGGGGTACTGATGCTCCTTTATGGGGGCACCAATGTGGCTTATAGAGTAATTGGGGTACTGATGCTCCTTTATGGGGGCGCCAATGTGGCTGAAAGAGTAATTGGGGTACTGATGCTCCTTTATGGGGGCGCCAATGTGGCCGATAGAGTAATTGGGGTACTGATGCTCCTTTATGGGGGCGCCAATGTGGCTGAAAGAGTAATTGGGGTACTGATGCTCCTTTATGGTGCGCCAATGTGGCTGATAGAGTAATTGGGGTACTGATGCTCCTTAATGGGGGCACCAATGTGGCTTATAGAGTAATTGGGGTACTGATGCTCCTTAATGGGGGCGCCAATGTGGCTTATAGAGTAATTGGGGTACTGATGCTCCTTTATGGGGGCGCCAATGTGGCTGATAGAGTAATTGGGGGTACTGATGCTCCTTTATGGGGGCACCAATGTGGCTTATAGAGTAATTGGGGTACTGATGCTCCTTTATGGGGGCGCCAATGTGACTGAAAGAGTAATTGGGGTACTGATGCTCCTTTATGGGGGCGCCAATGTGGCCGATAGAGTAATTGGGGTACTGATGCTCCTTTATGGGGGCGCCAATGTGGCTGAAAGAGTAATTGGGGTACTGATGCTCCTTTATGGTGCGCCAATGTGGCTGATAGAGTAATTGGGGTACTGATGCTCCTTAATGGGGGCGCCAATGTGGCTTATAGAGTAATTGGGGTACTGATGCTCCTTAATGGGGGCGCCAATGTGGCTTATAGAGTAATTGGGGTACTGATGCTCCTTTATGGGGGCGCCAATGTGGCTGATAGAGTAATTGGGGGTACTGATGCTCCTTTATGGGGGCACCAATGTGGCTTATAGAGTAATTGGGGTGCTGATGCTCCTTTATGGGGGCGCCAATGTGGCTGAAAGAGTAATTGGGGTACTGATGCTCCTTTATGGGGGCGCCAATGTGGCCGATAGAGTAATTGGGTTCCTTTATGGGGGCGCCAATGTGGCTGATAGAGTAATTGGGGCACTGATGTGATTGTTATAGATTAAGTCATTGTTGTGTCTGTCACTATTATGGTGGCAGTAAAATGTATGGCACTGTCATGGGGTACTGTTTTGCCTTTTATAAGGATACTGATAAATCAGACTTTCTTAAAGGGGCACTCACACTGTTGGCACACTTATGGGGGTGACTTGTCTCTGCTACCCCAAAGTGGAGACGTATTATTCTTACTGGTACTCTTTTACAGACAATAATTTGGCTGGCTCTATTATGGGGCCATAGAAGAAATGAAGAGTGGCACTCACCAGGTAGGAAAATTCTGATCTTTATTCAATTTTAAGGTGCAGGTTACATTAAAGGGTACCTTTCATCAAAAAAAAAAACTTTTGATATATTATAGATTAATGTATGCAGAATAACTTTCCAATTGCATGTTATTAAAAATATGCTCCTTTCTATTTCATTTTCCACTTTGAAAAATTGACCACTAGATGTCTCCCTACCGGTCCTTTTTATAGATTTCAGACTCCTGCTGGAGTTTAAATCTCAGACTGCAGGCGGGACACAGACAAGCTCAGCTGGCAGCTCTGAATCTTCTCCTCTCTGTTTACAACTGCATGTGCAGAGAGAAGAAAAGATCGGAGCTCAGTAAAATGAATGAGGGCATGCAGTAAGGCAGAGTCAGGAGTATGCCCTGCTGTGCTATGAACACAGTGCTCGCTCCTTCCTGTCTGATTGACAGGCAGGGAGCAGTGCTGAGCTTGTCTGTGTCCCGGCTGCAGTCTGAGATTTAGGACTCCAGCATGAGTCTGAAATCTATAAAAAGGACTGGTAGGGAGACCTCTAGTGGTCATTTATTCAAAGTGGAAAATTAAATAGAAAGAAGCATAGTTTTTAATAACATGCAATTGGAAAGTTATTCTGCATACATTAATCTAGAATATATCAAAAGTATTTTTTGATGAAAGGTACCCTTTAAGTGTCTGTGTCCGTCCGGACTAGGACGCCAGTGCGTTCACTTGATGCAGGCAACAATTGTTTCACACGCTTGCACGCTTCAACGGACCCTCCGGGTCCGTTGAAGCACGCAAGCGCGTGAAACAATTGCTACCTGCATCAAGTGAGCACACTGGCGTCCTAGTCCGGATGGACACAGAGACGCTTAATGCAACCTGTACCTTAAGATGGAATAAAGATCAGAATTGTCCTACTCGGTGAGTGCCACTGTTCATTTCTTCTATGGACTGTATTTAAAGTTTTCAGTAGAGCAAAACTGGACTAATTTTCCCTGAGGCACGCTAAGCCTCCAGTAGGAGGAGTATATGCAAGGCAGTGCCGACCAGCTGTTCCTATTTATGAATTCTATTATGGGGGCCCTAATGTGGCTGATTATATAAGTACAAATCTGATTGTTATAGTTATAAAGTCATTGTTGTGTTTGTCCCTATTATGGTGGCAGTAAAATTTAGGGCACTGTTGTGGGGGAACTGTTTAGGCTATTATAGTGATACGGATATGTCCAGCTTTATCATGGGGGCACTGATGCCTTTCTCTTTAACCTGATGGTCTGGAATACCTTCTAATCTGGCACCAAACTAAATCAGGCCAAAAACTTTATATATTTGCCAGCCAAACTCTTTAGCCGACAGCAATCTTTCCTGGCCAAGCATACATTTGTACTGAATGGGGATATCTTTGGCAGTGGCTTATCTACCCCAAAAACAAAAAAGATTGGGCATGTTGAATTTCCACATGCCCAACACTTTTCTCCCCCACTATGTCATCAGGGGAATTCAAAGACCCTGATACACATTACATGACTGGACGTTTGCCAAGCCTTGTAACTGATGGCCTATCAATATTACATTGGTGGGGGGTCTGAATCCTTGTACCCCTGCCGATTGGCTATTTGAAGGGGTTGTGGTGCTCATGCAAGAGCTGCAGCCTCTTCATTACTCCTCCATCTTGCAGCAGTCATAGTAGTGGTAGTACGAGGCACTGCAGCGTTGTCCCATTCAAGTGAACAGAGCAGCGCTGCTTTACCCTGGTCCATCACTAGCAGAGACGAGCGATCGATGGAATATGATTCAATTCGGTCCAGTTGGTTTCAGATTTGTTTCTTCCTAGTTCCTTACACTAAGAGACTCAAAGGTAAATAACAATACTCTATGAATCGCAGCTGCCACTCTCTACATTCACTGGTCCGGGTGCTCAGTGTACTGTACAGGAGCAGGGACTTGTTTCTTTAACAGGAGTCCCTGCTCCTGTACATACTTTGCCTGGACAATCACAGGGCAACTGGGCCACCTGAAACAGCTGTAGGCACACTGGTTGGGAAACACTGAGCATGACCAAGTGTATACCTGGTTACCAGAAATCCTCTTGAAACCCAACAGGGTCAAAGAAACAAGATATGTCTCCCTAATCATAATATATATATAGTTTTACTGATATAAAAAAAATACAATCAAATTGCGATTATTAGAAAACATCATAGTGCTCTATTTGCCTCGGATCATGTGCAGCTCTAAAGTCTGCTCCGACAGAACCGTTCATGTAAAACAGGGAGACTTGAGAAGAAGGTAAGGATTCTGTCAGGAACAAACAATGGCGGGGGAGAAGCCTGTAGACAGGTGCAGGGAGAACAGCCAGACACTGAGGCCTGTGGGGATTGTTGGCATGTGTACACAGATAAGTGACCCTACATAAGTTAGTGCCCACTGATCTGTATCCGGATTCAGCTGACACTTAGGCACCGGGTCAGGGACACCAACCTCAGGTCTGCGGCTTCCGAAGTCACCTGAAGAATTTACGATGCTGAGTTATTCTTCACTGGGAGCGGCCAATGCAAATGTGGTTCAGAGGGTCATCTGTACAGTGACCTCCGGACGGATATACCTCCACCACACCTTTCAATGCATGTACAATGCAATGCAAAAGTATGTGCCCCCCTATTGTTTGTGCCCCATTGCTAATTTGACACAATGTTTACACAACTCAAAACATTGGAATTACTGGAACCTAAATCATCACACTAAGTCGTCATGTTATTACGTATTAGGGGGTTGTTTTGTTTGCTTTTTCTTTCCAAAAACAGTGCCACACCTGTGCACAGGCTGTTGATGGAATTGCAGCTCAACTCTTAATAAAGGGAATAAAACCTCTTCCCAGTCTACAGGATAGGGGACAATTGTCTGATCGCTAGGGGTCCCAGAGGATCTCCACAATGGGGTCTGTTCCTTACCTCGGTGTGCTCTGGCCCCCACTTTCTGCAACGAACGGATCCTAGGAGTGAAGACCTACTGTGCCAATTACCGGCTGAGTTGGGACATCACTCACAAGACAAGATCATTTTGGAAGGTGGAGGCTGGATCACTTTGTGGTAGGAGATGGGCCTGGTTTTAAAGATTGCGGAGGTTATATCAGCTGGACCTCCACAATGAGACACAGGGGCCGACTGACAACATAGTAGATAGGCCTTTACATTAGGTGTAGGAAGAAGAGTTTCCCCACAGTAGGTGTAGGCAGCAGAGTTCCCCCATATTAGGTAGCAGCAGAGTTCCCCCACAGTAGGTGTAGGCAGCGGGGTCCCCCCACAGTAGGTGTAGGCAGCAGGGTCCCCCCACAGTAGGTGTAGGCAGCAGGGTCCCCCCACAGTAGTTGTAGGCAGCGTGGTCCCCCCACAGTAGGTGTAGGCAGCAGGGTCCCCCCACAGTAAGTGTAGGCAGCAGGGTCCCCGCACAGTAGGTGTAAGCAGTGGGGTGCCCCCACAGTAGGTGTAGGCAGCGGGGTGCCCCCACAGTAGGTGTAGGCAGCAGGGTCCCCCCTCAGTAGGTGTAGGCAGTGGGGTCCCCCCTCAGTAGGTGTCAGTGGGGTCCCCCCACAGTAGGTGTAGGCAGAGGGGGTTCCCCCTCAGTAGGTGTAGGCAGGGGAAAATAATTGTCCAATGCCAGGTTAGGGTTAACTGTAGCTTTACTGAAGTAGACAGATGGAACAGTCTATACAGTCTGGCCAGGATCCCAGAGAGGTGACCAGTAACACAGGGGAACTTGCAGCTTGCTGGGACTTGTAGTGACTTGGACAGACTTTAGCGCAGCCACTAGGACTATAACTGACTTGACTTGACTGAAGATAGTGACAACAGACAAAGATGACCTGACTTACTGACTTGTGGCTGTAATTTAGGCTTGAGTCCTCCAGATGTGCTGGACACTGGCTCTGAGACGTCTGGTCTAAACTTGACCTCGGGATCTAAGAGAGAGATTGTAATACCTCCCCCTCTTATAAAGGGGGCTGAGCAAGGAGCCCATAGGCTAGCTGCCGGTCATCTGGTCACCTGGTGCTCTCTGGGTAGCAAACATATGACTTAAACATGTGACAACCATTATCAGGTGACTAACAATCATGTGACCCACGTCAAAGGTCCTTTGCACTAAATATACAACCTATGCACATTATGGGGGAACACTGCAGGTGAGCACTGAGGATGTACAGGGACTCAACCTGACAGGACTGTAGGAGCATATCCCGTACTGGGACATCACATCTCCATAAGGCCATATGTCACCATGTAGCCCCTGACTTAGGCTAGTTTCACACAAATGTATTTTAAGTCCTATTGTGTACAGTTTTGTTGGTTGTCCATAATACGGAGCTAATGTTATTTTATACAGATGTGGTGGCCCAGTACAGGAGTTACACCCCTGTACCCTAGCTGCCCTGTCCGTCAGACTCCATCCTGTGACCCCCCCCCCCCTTCCCGCACCTATGCCTTGTATATATCACTGCCAGTGCCTACAGTATGTTATATAATGTATTCAACATATAATGTTGTGGTAACGGGGTGTGATGAGGGCAGATGTTGTTACCCTAGGGGCAGATGGCATTAATCCCTTGTATTTGTGACACCAGGGCGTGGTTTATCCTTAAGGAGGTGACCAGTGACTCAGAGACCTTAAGGGCTTGCTGGGGCTTGTAGTAGGACTGGACAATGTAATGCAGACCACGCTGACTTGACAGTTGCTTACAGGGACTGACTTGACTGAAGACTGACAAAGCTATGACTTCATCTTACTTGACTTGATGGCGGCTGCAGGACTGGACTTTGAGGTCTCCAACACTATGGACACACAGACTAGGCGACTGCACTGGACCTCAGCCGAAAGAGAGAGAAGCTCCACCCAGGGCTTATATGGGGGAGACTAGCAGGGAGCCTATAGGTCACTCTTGGGGTCACCTGGTCACTGGTACCTTCTGGGTAACAATCACATGGGGACACTGAAGGGAAGCTGCCGGACAGGACAGCAAGGGTACGGGGTAACACCTCCCGTACTGTATTATACCTTTAAGAGATGTTGTCATGTGATTGTAACCCAGGAAGGTACCAATGACCATGTGACCTACAGGGTGACCTATGGGACCCCTCTGAGTCTCCCCCATATAAGCCCTGGGTGGAGCCTCTGCTTGCTCTCTTTGCTGAGTTGCAGTGAGGTCAAGTCCTAGGTGAGTGTCTGGCGTCCAGAGGAGGCCTAAAGTCTACCCCGCAGCCACGGATCCACAAGTCAACTACCCCCCAGGTCCAAGTCAAAACCTGGTAAGCTACAAACGGGGTGAAGTCTGTCATAGTCAGTCTCAGCCAAGTCATTCCAAGTCAATCTGTCTCAAGTCAGCGTGGCTCTGCATCAAATTGTCCAAGTCCACTATAAGTCCCAGCAAGCCCTGTGGTCTCTGAAGTCACTGGTCACCTCCATGGAACCTAGCCAAGCTGTATAGACTGTTACATCTGTCTGACTCAATAAAGCTGCCGTTGTTCCGTAACTTGGCGTCGGAGTCATTATTTGCCCCCATGCCTAGCCCAGGATCCAGCGGCCTACCCTCGGGTGGTGAAACGGTTAAACCACGCCCTGGCGTCACGAACACAAGGGGTTAATGCCATCTGCCTCTAGGGTAATTCCATCTGCCCTGCATCACACCCTCACCACACAGATATCTACATGGTCATATAAAATATGGCGTATTGCAGTGGTCTTCAACCCGCGGACCTCCAGATGTTGCAAAACTACAACTCCCAGCATGCCCGGACAGCCGTTGGCTGTCCGGGCATGCTGGGAGTTGTAGTTTTGCAACATCTGGAGGTCCGCAGGTTGAAGACCACTGGCGTATTGTTTAAAAAACACATGGGCTACTTTTATGCAATTTGTGGATGGAAAACATTACATTTTCATTTATTTTATCATTCATTTTTTTTAGAGAATAATTCTAATTTCTTTCCAGAATGAACCCATGGGTATTTACTGTACAAAATACAGATGAAATACTGACGGCATAAAATACATCCATATCACAGATCCTTATATTACGGGCGGATTCCCATATGTTTCAGTGTTTACACTGACACATGTTTATATAGAATTTGCGCTCCGGGGTGACGGAGGTAAATAGGCACTTACACCGCACTAGGCACCGGGATCCTGTTACCTATGGGAAACGTCCTGCAGAGCCGCCCCATGTCCAGAGCCCCATTCACCTGTCCGGACAATGATGATGATGGAGAGGAAAATCTGTTTGTTGTTTCAAGATTTAGTATTTGGTAAATCTGCATTTAGACTAAAACGGATTACGGTGACGTATGGGTCAGATTACTGTGCGACCAAGCATCCCCCTGAAATGGTGAAGAACCGTGGAGATAAATATGTAGCCGGCCCATGGGACAACCAGAACCTTACGTTATCCCGGCTTTCTCAGACTTTGTTCACATGGTGGAATTTACAAGCGGAAAATAATGGAAAAATTCAGCTTGGAAATTCCATTGGAGTCCCATTGTTTTCCAAAGAATTTTGGCAGAATTTCCGTGGCAGAAACATCCGGCGCCAGAATTGAAATTTTGGCCTATTTCGGTCAATTATTTCGGCCTATTTCGGTCAATTATTTCGGCCTATTCTGCTCGGAAATGCATTGCCGTCTATGGAGACGGCGCATTTCCGAGAAGTCCTAGCTGTATATTGTCCGCCTGGAAATATTCTGCAAAAAACCCACCACGTGAATATGGCTTAAAAGGGGTTAAAGTGGGAAAAAAAAAATTCAAATCAACTGGTGGCAGAAAGTTATTGAACAGATTTGTAAATTACTTCTATTAAAAAATCTTAATCCTTCCAGTACTTATCATCTGCTGTATGCTCCACAGGAAGTTGTGTACAGTAGTTCTTTCCAGTCTGACCACAGTGCTCTCTGCTGACACATCTGTCCGTGTCAGGAACTGTCCAGAGCAGGAGAGGTTCGCTATGGGGATTTGTTCCTGCTCTGGACAGTTCCTGACATGGACAGAGGTGGCAGCAGAGAGCACTGTGGTCAGACTGGAAAGAACTACACCACTTCCTGTGGAGCATACAGCAGATGATAAGTACTGGAAGGATTAAGATTTTTTTTTTTTATATAGAAGTAATTTACAAATCTGTAAAACTTTCTGGCACAAGTTGATTTAAAAAAAAAAATAATAATAATAATAATAATTGTCTTCCTCCGGAGTACCCCTTTAAGGGCCAAAGCGCACTATGTAAATTCGGTTTACGGGTTTATACAGCCTACGGTACGTACATGTCTGTATCAGTGCATTATCTGTTTCTAGAGCCAACTACATGGTGGGATCCTAGCTGAACCGATGTCATATGCTGATGTATGTCAATGTTTCCCAACCAAGGTGCCTCCAGCTGTTGCAAAACTACAACTCCCAGAAGGCCGGGACAGCCAGGGGATGATAAAATAAATGAAAATATGGATAAAATACAGATACACCCACAGACTTCAACAAAACGCATAAAAGTAGAACAATGCTCCGTATTTCAAATGGCCATGGAAATATTCCCGTAGATATTTTGAAAGACATTTTGTGACAGTTGTGAGGTTTTAGGTGGGGTGGAACAATCGGGCAATGTTTCCCAAACAGTGTGCCTCCAGCTAGTGCAAAACTACAACTCCCAGCATGCCCGGACAGCCGTTGGCTGTCCGGGCATGCTGGGAGTTGTAGTTTTGCAACAGCTGGAGGCACCCTGATTGGGAAACACTAGTGTACTGAGTAAGGAGTGACCTTAGGCATTGAGCATCTGGTTGTGCAGCTTTATTACGAGTACTACAATGCATCTTGGTATTATGGCCGCCTAAAATGCGAGGTCAGACACCGGACAGATTAAAGGGGTTATCCAGGAAAAAACTTTTATATATATATATATATATCAACTGGCTCCAGAAAGCTAAACAGATTTGTAAATTACTTCTATTAAAAAATCTTAATCCTTTCAACAATTATCAGCTGCTGAAGTTGAGTTGTTGCTTTCTGTTTGGCAACAGTGCTCTCTGCTGACATCTCTGCTTGTCTTGGGAACTGCACAGAGTTAGGCTGGGTTCACACCACGTTTTGTTAAATATGGCTCCCGTATATGGCTGGGAGGAGGGGGGGCGGGGCTTAATCGCGGCACCCGCACTCAGCCGTATTCGGGAACCGTATTTAATGTATGTCTATGAGCCGACCGGAGTGAACCGCAGCCTCCAGTCGGCTTCGTTTTCGGCCATATGAGGTTTCCCGACCGCAGGCAAAAACGTGGTCGACCACGTTTTTGCCTGCGGTCGGGAAACCGCATACGGCCGAAAAAGCAGCCGACCGAAGGCTGCGGTTCACTCCGGTCGGCTCATACACATACATTAAATACGGTTTCCGAATACGGCTGAGTGCGGGCGCCGCGATTAAGCCCCGCCCCCCCTCCTCCCAGCCGTATACGGGAGCCATATTTAACAAAACGTGGTGTGAACCCAGCCTAAAAGAGGTTTGCTATGGGGATTTGCTTCTACTCTGGACAGTTCCCGAGACACGTGTCATCAGAGATCACTTAGACAGAAAAGAACAACCTTAACTTCATAAGCTCATAAGTACTGAAAGGATTAAGATTTTTTTATAGAAGTAATTTACAAATCTGTTTAACTTTCTGGAGCCAGTTGATATATATATATAAAAAAAGTTTTTTCCTGGATAACCCTTTGAAAGGAGTAGTCCAGTGCTGAAAAACGCATCCCCTATCCTAAGGATAGGGGATGAGTTTCAGATCGCAGGGGGTCCGACCGCTGGGGCGCCCCACAATCTCCTGTACGGGGCCCCAGCTCGCTGGACAGATAGCGGGTGTTGACCACCGCACGAAGCGGCGGCTGACACGCCCCCTCAATACAGCGCTATGGCAGAGCCGGAGATTGCCGAAGGCAGCGCTCCAGCTCTGCCATAGAGTTGTATTGAGGGGGCGTGTCAGCCCCCTTCCCACATACAGGAGATCGCGGGGGGCCCCAATGGTCAGACCCCCTCCACCCCCACCGATCTGAAAGGAGTAGCACTGTACTACTCCTTTAAGAGAATATCCTCTGATCAGGCAAGGATCAGCAGTAGAAAAAACGGTGCAGAGCTCTGGAGATTATAGAGGAGATTTATCAAAACCTGTGCAGAGGAAAAGTGATACAGTTGCCCATAGCAACCAATCAGATCGCTGCTTTCATTTTTCACAGGCCTTTTTAAAAATGAAAGCACCGATCTGATTGGTTGCTATGGGCAACTGCCCCTCTCTTTGTCTCCACAGGTTTTAATATATCTCCCCCTACGGGTGGCACCTTTGGGGTATGTTCACACGGTGCAGATTGCAAATACATTTGTTGTTTTAGTGCAGAAACACTGAATATTTTCTGCAATTGGTCTGCACCTGTTATTGTTAACATACCCGAAATGTCAAATATTTCCCTGAAATTTGTCAGTTTGCTATTTTGGCGCCAAATTGTTGGGACTTTTCCTGCAATATCTCTCTATATTCCTGCAGCGTGAGGCGATGACACCTGGATGTAAGGTGGGAAAAAGCTGAACAGGATGGAGCCCCCTGTCACATGGAGCCCCCTGTCTGCAGAGCAAATGGCTTCATTCACTTTGTCAGGCAAAAGGTCTCACTTCACAGGCTTGTAAAGCTGGATAATGGGAGATTCCTTGTCAAAGCTTCAGCACCAAAAGCTTAAAGGGCCGGTGCACTACAATGGCTCGCTAATATATTCCCATATCTGTTAGGCTAAGAAAAAAACACCAGAAAAAAACGCCAGTGCTATTTCCTGCGTCTGACGTTTTTGCATTTGAGTGGAAATTGCATTTTTGGCATTTTTTTTTCTTCTAATTTTGTTGGGTACCAAAAAAAAAAAAAAAGGATGCAGTAGTGATGGAAAAAAGGTATTTAACGAAATTTATATTTTTTATAATGAAATTTTAATACATTTTTAAACAGAGATCAATTTATGTGGCGGGCAGGGCACTAAAAATGAAACCGACAATAATAAAAATGAGCGTGTGTTTTTAATTTTTTTTTTCTTCATTTTTTAGGTAGTACTACTACTCCCAGCATGGAACACACTGTTCCATGATGGGAGCTGTAGTACCTGTACTAATTTACAGATCACCCTGGGTGTCACTTCTGACACCCGTTGCGATCCTTCTGTTTAATGTGTAGATGTGGCCGGCCGCTCTTCTATGGTCCCCTGCACTGCCTTATATATACACATATTCATATTTCCCGCAGAGCTGTGATTGGCCAGATGGTTCCAGCCAATCACAGCTCTCTGTGGGAAATATGAATAGGTGTATATATACGTCAGTGAAGGGGACCATAGAAGAGCGTCCGCCGCATCTATACATTATACAGGAGGATCACAACAGGTGTCAGGAGTGACACCCAGGGCGATCTGTCAATTAGAACAGGTACTACAGCTCCCATCATGGGACAGTGTGTTCCATGCTGGGAGTAGTAGTACTACCTAAAAAATGAAGAAAAAAAAGTGAAAAACACACAAACACTACATTTATATTATTGTTGGCTACATTTTTAGTGCCCTACCCGCCCACATAAATTCAGAAGTGTGAATGGGAGTGAGGAATCCCATAAAAGTCTATGGGCTTTAATTTCTGGGGTTGAATTCTGCAAGTGTAAATTCTGCTGTGTGAATAGACCCTTATAGATCAAGACGTGAGCTGGATATATCTGTAGTTCTATAATGGCGTTCAGACACTGATATAATAATGTTCTCATTCACTTACAGCAAATGGGGATGTTAAAAAGGGCGCAGAATTGAAATAGAATATTTTGGAAAGTTGCTGTGTATAACTGGTGTGTGAGGGGGGTAATGGCGGCCATGTTGGTAGTCCCCCAGCTTTATCGTGTGTCACATCTATGCAGATTTCATGTATCAGTACATTGTTTATTCACCTCAGACACCTCCACAATCACAAAGACAAACATCTCCCGACCGCCGCATCACTAGTGTCCACCTTTGTTTTGGCTGTTTGCTCTTCAGATCACCCTAAGCCGTCTCCATCTTCTCCCTCTACCTGCACTGTTATCTGTCACAATGTAAAAACCAGAAATGCGGCAGCTACATGATCTACCTGATCGCTCCAGATAGATTAATCACTTCACAATGAGGTGATAATTGTCCATGTTGTCAGCCCCTGCCCCCTCCTCTCCCAATAAAGAAGCGTGGCTCCATATTGAAGTCATGATAGTTTTAATAATGGACAGTGTTTCCCAGCCAGTGTTTCCCAGCCAGTGTGCCTCCTGCTGTTGGCAAAACGAGAGAGAGAGAAAGACAGACAGATAGATAGATAGATAGATAGATAGATAGATAGATAGATAGATACAGTCATGGCCGTAAATGTTGGCACCCCTGAAATTTTTCTAGAAAATGAAGTATTTCTCACAGGAAAGGATTGCAGTAACACATGTTTTGCTATACAAATGTTTATTCCCTTTGTGTGTATTGGAACTAAACCAAAAAAGGGAGGAAAAAAAGCAAATTGAACATAATGTCACCAAACTCCAAAAATGGACTGGACAAAATTTCAAAATTGTGGATAAATAAGATTGTTTCAAGCATGTGATGCTCCTTTATACTCACCTGGGGCAAGTAACAGGTGTGGGCAATATAAAAGATCATACCTGAAAACAGATAAAAAGGAGAGAAGTTCACTTAGTCTTTGCATTGTGTGTTTGTGTGTGCCACACTAAGTATGGACAACAGAAAGGAGGAGAAGAGAACTGTCTGAGGACTTGAGAACCAAAATTGTGGAAAAATATCAACAATCTCAAGGTTACAAGTCCATCTCCAGAGATCTAGATTTGCCTTTGTCCACAGTGCGCAACATTATCACGAAATCTGCAACCCTTTGGCACTGTAGCTAATCTCCCTGGGCGTAGACGGAAGAGATAAATTGATGGAAGGTGTCAACGCAGGATAGTCCGGATGGTGGATAAGCAGCCCCAAACAAGTTCCAAAGATATTCAAGCTGTTCTGCAGGCTCAGGGAGCATCAGTGTCAGTGCGAACTATCCGTCGACATTTAAATGAAATTAAACGCTACGGCAGGAGACCCAGGAGGACCCCACTATGGAGGAGACCCAGGAGGACCCCACTGCTAACACAGAGACATAAAAAAACAAGACTATATTTTGCTAAAATGAACTTGAGTAACCAAAATCCTTCTGGGAAAACATCTTGTGGACAGATGACACTTAGATAGAACTTTTTAATGAAGCTTTTTTATAATAATTCTACTGTTTACCGAAAACGGAGAAACAAAGAAAAGAACACAGCACCTACAGTGAAATATGGTGGAGGTCAGTGATGTTTTGGGTTGTTTTGCTGCCTCTGGCACTGGGGGCCTTGAATGTGTACAAGGCATCATGAAATCTGAGGATTAACAACGGATTTTGGGTCGCACTGTACAGCCCAGTGTCAGAAAGCTGGGTTTGCGTCCGAGATCTTGGGTCTTCCAGCAGGACAATGACCCCAAACATATGTCAAAAAGCCCCCAGAAATGGATGGCAACAAAGCGCTGGAGAGTTCTGAAGTGTCATCAATGAGTCCAGATCTAAATCCCATTGATCACCTGTGGAGAGATCTTAAAATTGCTGTTGGGAAAAGGCGCCTTCCAATAAGAGACCTGGAGCAGTTTGTAAAGGAAGTGTGGTCCAACATTCCGGCTGAGAGGTGTAAGAAGCTTATTGATGGTTATAGGAAGCCACTGATTTCAGTTATTTTTTCCAAAGGGTGTGCAACCAAATATTAAGTTAAGGGTGCCAATAATTTTGTCCAGCCCATTTTTGGAGTTTGGTGACATTATGTCCAATTTGCTTTTTTTCCTCCCTTTTTTGGTTTAGTTCCAATACACACAAAGGGAATAAACGTGAGTATAGCAAAACATGTGTTACTGCAATCCTTTTCTGTGAGAAATACTTCATTTTCTAGAAAAATTTCAGGGGAGCCAACATTTACGGCCATGACTGTAGATAGATAGATATGAGATATATAGATTGATAGATAGATAGATATGAGATAGATAGATAGATATGAGATAGATAGATAGATAGATAGATATGAGAGATAGATAGATAGATAGATAGATAGATATGAGAGATAGATAGATAGATAGATAGATAGATAGATATGAGATGGATAGATGTGAGAGATAGATAGATAGATATGAGATAGATAGATAGATAGATAGATAGATAGATAGATATGAGATAGATAGATATGAGATAGATAGATAGATAGACAGGAAATCAAGAACAACATCACTGACTTGTCTCTTGGAAACCTCATCATTGCAGTATATGTTGGTGCTATATACACAGTGAAGGAGAGATACATGAATACAGGATTGGAGCCATCACCAGGAGGACGTTCCGTTACTTTAACAATTATTTGTCATGGTGCTAACCCCAGTAATGTCCTCACAATCTGCCTCCCGCCATTTATTGCCCCAAGTCCAGTGACACATTCCAGCATTTAGACACCTGAACCTCCTCCTGTTTCTCACTTCTTGGACAACTTTAAAGTCTCCTTGAAGTTTTTTTTTCCTTGTGGAATTCCTGAAATTTGTTGATATTACACATCAGGCCATCCATTATACGGAGACTCATCCCCGCCCTCTATCCAAAATATAACATCATTTGGCTAAACCTGTACATACCAAAGGCTGCTGAATCCTCTATATCAGGGTTTCCCAACCACCAATTGTTGCAAAACTACAACTCCCAGCATGCCCGGACAGCCAAAGGCTGGGAGTTGTAGTTTTGCAATAGCTGGAGGCACCCTGTTTGGGAAACCGTGCGGGAGGCATTAAAGGGGTATTCTTACTTCCACGGGATACGCCATAAAATCCTAGGTCTGGTTGCAGCCAACGAAGGTAGTCGGGAAGCCAAAAACAACTCACTGGGCTGTTTTAGACATTTTATGTAACTCCCATTGGCTTTAATAAGAGTTACATGGACAGTGCAGCGCTGGGAGCTACAGTGAAGGAAATAAGTATTTGATCCCTTGCTGGTTTTGGACCTTTGCCCCTTGACAAAGAAAAGATCGGTCTATAATTTTTATGGTCGATTTATTTGATCAGAAAATTTGCATTGTACTCAGTAAAATAAGTATTTGATCCCTTGTTCAATCAGCAAGATTTCTGTCTCCCAGGTGTCTTTTATAAAGGTAAGGAACTCAGATTAGGAGCACTCTCTTAAAGGGGTACTCTGGCCCTGAAACATCTTATCCCCTATCCAAAGGATAGGGGATAAGATGTCTTAGCGCCATCGTCACCCCCCCGCTATGCGAGTCTATGGGAGGGGGCGTGACGGCTGTCACGCCCCCTCCCATAGACTTGCATAGCGGGGGCGGGGGGGGTGACATCACACGGGGGCGGAGTCGTGACGTCACGATACTCCGGCCCTGTGGTCGTCACCCGGCTGTTTGTATGCTGGCACCACGGCGTGCAGTTCAAACAGGTGGGTGGCGAATACAACGGGACCCCCGCGGTGAGACATCTTATCCCCTATCCTTTGGATAGGGGATAAGATGTCTCAGGGCCGGAGTACCCCTTTAAAGGGAACTCTCCAAATCTCTACTTGTTACCTGTATAAAAGACACCTGTCCACAGAATCAATCAATCAGATTCTAAACTCTCCACCATGGCCAAGACCAAAGAGCTGTCCAAGGATGTCAGGGATCGGACCCCCACGCGATCACCTACTTATCTCCTATCCTGTGGATAGGAGATATGTTAAAGGGGTACTCCGGTGGAAAACTTCTTTTTATTTATTTTTTATCAACTGGTACCAGAAAGTTAAACAGATTTGTAAATTACTTCTATTAAAAAAAATCTTAATCCATCCAGTACTTATTAGCTGCCGAATACTACAGAGGAAATTCTTTTCTTTTTGGAACACAGGAGCTCTCTGCTGACATCACAAGCACAGTGCTCTCTACTGACATCTCTGTAAATTTTAAGAACTGTCCAGAGTAGGAGAAAATCCCCATAGAAAACATATGCTGCTCTGGACAGTTCCTAAAATGGACAGAGATGTCAGCAGAGAGCACTGTGCTCGTGATGTCAACAGAGAGCTCTGTGTTCCAAAAAAAAAAAAGAATTTCCTCTGTAGTATTCAGCAGCTAATAAGTACTGGAAGGATTAAAGGGGTACTCCGGTGGAAAACTTTTTTTTATTTTTTATCAACTGGTGCCAGAAAGTTAAACAGATTTGTAAATTACTTCTATTAAAAAAAATCTTAATCCTTCCAGTACTTATTAGATGCCGAATACTACAGAGAAAATTCTTTTCTTTTTGGAACACAGGAGCTCTCTGCTGACATCACAAGCACAGTGCTCTCTACTGACATCTCTGTAAATTTTAAGAACTGTCCAGAGTAGGAGAAAATCCCCATAGAAAACATATGCTGCTCTGGACAGTTCCTAAAATGGACAGAGATGTCAGCAGAGAGCACTGTGCTCGTGATGTCAACAGAGAGCTCTGTGTTCCAAAAAAAAAAAAGAATTTCCTCTGTAGTATTCAGCAGCTAATAAGTACTGGAAGGATTAAAGGGGTACTCCGGTGGAAAACTTTTTTTTATTTTTTATCAACTGGTGCCAGAAAGTTAAACAGATTTGTAAATTACTTCTATTAAAAAAAATCTTAATCCTTCCAGTACTTATTAGATGCCGAATACTACAGAGAAAATTCTTTTCTTTTTGGAACACAGGAGCTCTCTGCTGACATCACAAGCACAGTGCTCTCTACTGACATCTCTGTAAATTTTAAGAACTGTCCAGAGTAGGAGAAAATCCCCATAGAAAACATATGCTGCTCTGGACAGTTCCTAAAATGGACAGAGATGTCAGCAGAGAGCACTGTGCTCGTGATGTCAACAGAGAGCTCTGTGTTCCAAAAAAAAAAAAGAATTTCCTCTGTAGTATTCAGCAGCTAATAAGTACTGGAAGGATTAAAGGGGTACTCCGGTGGAAAACTTTTTTTTATTTTTTATCAACTGGTGCCAGAAAGTTAAACAGATTTGTAAATTACTTCTATTAAAAAAAATCTTAATCCTTCCAGTACTTATTAGATGCCGAATACTACAGAGAAAATTCTTTTCTTTTTGGAACACAGGAGCTCTCTGCTGACATCACAAGCACAGTGCTCTCTGCTGACATCTCTGTCCATTTTAAGAACTGTCCAGAGTAGGAGAAAATCCCCTTAGAAAACATATGCTGCTCTGGACAGTTCCTAAAACGTACAGAGATGTCAGCAGAGAGCACTGTGCTCGTGATGCCAGCAGAGAGCTCTGTGTTCCAAAAAGAAAAGAATTTCCTCTGTAGTATTCAGCAGCTAATAAGTACTGGAAGGATTAAGATTTTTTAATAGAAGTCATTTACAAATCTGTTTAACTTTCTGGCACCAGTTGATTAAAAAAAAAAAAGTTTTCCACCGGAGTACCCCTTTAGTTTTCGCTGAAGATCTCCTTTAAGCAAACTGTGCAACCATAAGCAGACTGCAAGGGGCTCAGGTGCCCTCCATCTAGAGAAGTGGTCTCAAACTGTGACCCTCCAGATGTTGCAAAACTTCAACTCCCAGCATGCCCGGACAGCCGTTGGCTGTCCGGGCATGCTGGGAGTTGAAGTTTTGCAACATCTGGAGGGTAACAGTTTGAGACCATTGATCTAGAGATGTGGATATGCATTAAATATCCCAGATGGGCATACCCCTTTAATTTTCTAAATATGACATTTTAATTCTCACTTAGGCTTATACTTATTGTGGTCATTAGCCTCGTGTTATTATACTATTACCGAGGGCTACATGGGAAAACCCATCTGTTAACAGCCCTTCCTAAACCGCTTTCATCCATTTCCTCCCCCTCATTTCTGGGTTTTGTGTTCCCCGTCTGATGGAGACGTCTTGATTCGCACAAACTTCTTTGTGTGAAGTTTCCACCAATTAATGTTCCCAGGGTCCCGGCGGGGATGTTGGTGTCAGGTACGGCATACAGATGTACTGTACAATCAGCCATATGTATGGAGGACGATAAGGGGGGGGGGGGGGCGCCATTGTTCTTGCCTAATTCATTTCCATTCGCAGTGTCGTTACAGACCCCGATCCTGCCAAAACTCTTATTTTACAGTAATTATGTCTAATCAGGGAGTTTTAATAAGATGCAATCATTCTGTAATCAGTCCGAGACGTCTTATGTCTGTCTACGGGACAGTGAAATAAAGCAGAAAATGAAGAAATTATATATTTCGGTCATCTCTGTCCCCGCCGGAGCTCACGGTATAAAATCCAAGTCTCGGATCATATACGCACAGACTAGGGACAATCTCATAGGAAACATGCTAAAGGGGTACTCCGGTGAAAACCTTTTTTCTTTTAAATCAACTGGTGGCAGAAAGTTAAACATATTTGTAAATTACTTCTATTAAAAAATCTTAATCCTTCCAGTACTTATTAGCTGCTGAATGCTACAGAGGAAATGCCTTTCTTTTTGGAACACTGATGACATCACGAGCACAGTGCTTTCTGCTGACATCTCTGTCCCATTTTAGGAACCAGGCATAGCAGATGTATGCTAAGGGCAGCATGGTGGCTCAGTGGTTAGCACTGCTGCCTTGCAGCGCTGGGGCCTTGAGTTCAAATCCCACTAAGGACAACAATAAATAAAGCGTTATTATAATAACGTCAGCAGAGAGCACTGTGCTCGTGATGTAATCAGAGAGCATTCCAAAAAGAAAAGAATTTCCTCTGTAGTATTCAGCAGCTAATAAGTACAGGAAGGATTAAGATTTTTTAATAGAAGTAATTTACAAACATGTTTAACTTTCTGCCACCAGTTGATTTAAAAGAAAAAAGGTTTTCACCGGAGTACCCCTTTAAAGGAATACTGCAGTGAAATAAAACTCATCCCCTATGCAAAGGATAGTGGATAAAATAGAGATCACGGAGGTCCGACTGCTGGGATCCCCCAAGATCTGTTGTATGGGGCACCGGCAGTCCACAGGAAGGAGGCGTCCCAACCCCCACACCAAGCAGCGCCCAACACGCCCCCTCCATGTATCCCATAGGGCTTCGGGGGGCACCGCTCATGAGATCGCAGACCCCCCGGATCTATAACTTATGTCCTATCCTTTGGATAGGGGATACGTTTTATTTCACTGGAGTACTCCTTTAACCCCTTAAGGACGTTTTTCCGTTTTTGCATTTTCGTTTTTCCCTCCTTATCTTTAAAAAATCATAACTCTTTAAATTTTGCACCTAAAAATCCATACGATTGCTTATTTTTTGCGCCACCAATTCTACTTTGTAATTACATCAGTCATTTTACCCAAAAATCTACGGCGAAATGGAAAAAAAATCATTGTGAGACAAAATTGAAAAAAAAAAAACGCTATTTTGTAACTTTTGGGGGCTTCCATTTCTACACAGTATATTTTTCGGTAAAAATGACACCTTATTATTATTCTGTAGGTCCATACGGTTAAAATGATCCCCTACTTATATAGGTTGGGTATTGTCGTACTTCTGGAAAAAAAACATAACTACATGCAGGAAAATGTATACGTTTAAAATTGTCATCTTCTGACCCCTATAACGTTTTTATTTTTCCGTGTATGGGGCGGTATGAGGGCTAATTTTTGCGCCGTGATCTGAAGTTTTTAGAAGTAACATTTTTGCATTGATAGGGCTTATTGATTGCTTTTTATTCATTTTTTCTTGATATAAAAAGTGACCAAAAATGCACTATTTTGGACTTTTGAATTTTTTTGCGTTTTCGCCATTGACCGTGCGGTTTAATTAACGATATATTTTTATAATTCGGACATTTCTGCACGCGGCGATACCACATATGTTTTTTTTTTTTATTTACACTGTTTTTTTTTATGGGAAAAGGGGGGTGATTCTAACTTTTAATAGGGAAGGGGTTAAATGATCTTTATTCACTTTTTTTTCCCACTTTTTTTTTGCAGTTATAGCTCCCATAGGGACCTATAACACTGCACACACTGATCATTGTTATCCCATAGGGACCTATAACACTGCACACACTGATCATTGTTATCCCATAGGGACCTATAACACTGCACACACTGATCATTTGCATCGATCAACAGTTTCTCATAGGAAACCAGTGATCAATGATTCTGCCGCTTGACTGCTCATGCCTGGATCTCAGGCACTGAGCAGTCATTCGGCGATCGGACAGCGAGGAGGCAGGTAGGGACGCTCCTGCTGTCCTGTAAGCTGTTCGGGATGCAGCGATTTCACCGCGGCTATCCCGAACAGCTCCCTGAGCAAACCGGCATGGTTTCACTTTAGACGCGGCGTTAGACATGGTAGCGGTACGTCATGAGTCCTTAAGGGGTTAAAGGGGTACTCCGCTGGAAGACAATTTGTTTTTTAATCAACTGGTGCCAGAAAGTTAAACAGATTTGTAAATTACTTCTATTTAAAAATCTTAGCCCTGCCAGTACTTATCAGCTGCTGTATACTGCAAAGGAAGTTCTTTTCTTTTTGAATTTCCTTGCGGTCTGACCACAGTGCTCTCTGCTGACACCTCTGTCCATGTCAGGAACTGTCCAGAGTAGGAGTAAATGCCCATAGCAAACCTTTCCTGCTCTGGACAGTTCCTGACATGGACAGAGGTGTCAGCAGAGAGCACTGTGTTCAGACAGAAAAGAAATTAAAAAAGAAAAGAACTTCCTGTAGAACATACAGCAGCTGATAAGTACTGGAAGGATTAAGATTTGTAAATAGAAGTAATTTACAAATCTGGCATCGGTTTATAAAAATAAAAAAATGTTTTCCAGTGGAGTACCCCTTTAACTAAAATATGGAAGGAAAATAGAGAACACGGAGGAAACTCATAGAAACACAAAGGAGGACATACAAACTCCATACTGATGCTCTCCATGGTTGGATTCACATGTACATACAAGGATATGCGAAAACCCAGGGCCTTCCAGAGGGTCAGTGAATTTCTGTCTAAAAACAATATTGTGCACAAATTATAATTACATAAAAAAACATACGACGCATTAAAACAACGGTTCATTGAGTCTCGTGAAGCCTTGTTGACCCTTAGGAAAAGTCCAGCCGTGTCTATAATATACAGTGCCTTAATAATATTACCGTCATAGCATGTCTATATAACAAGAATATGTATACAGTGCCTTAATAATATTACCGTCATAGCATGTCTATATAACAAGAATACGTATACAGTGCCTTAATAATATTACCGTCATAGCATGTCTATATAACAAGGTTATGTATACAGTACCTTAATAATATTACCGTCATAGCATGTCTATATAACAAGAATACGTATACAGTACCTTAATAATATTACCATCAGCATGTCTATATAACAAGGTTATGTATACAGTACCTTAATAATATTACCGTCATAGCATGTCTATATAATAAGGTTATGTATACAGTACCTTAATAATATTACCGTCATAGCATGTCTATATAACAAGAACATGTATACAGTGCCTTAATAATATTACCGTCATAGAATGTCTATATAACAAGGTTATGTATACAGTACCTTAATAATATTACCGTCATAGCATGTCTATATAACAAGAATACGTATACAGTGCCTTAATAATATTACCGTCATAGCATGTCTATATAACAAGAATACGTATACAGTGCCTTAATAATATTACCGTCATAGCATGTCTATATAACAAGGTTATGTATACAGTGCCTTAATAATATTACCGTCATAGCATGTCTATATAACAAGAATACGTATACAGTGCCTTAATAATATTACCGTCATAGCATGTCTATATAACAAGAATACGTATACAGTACCTTAATAATATTACCATCAGCATGTCTATATAACAAGGTTATGTATACAGTACCTTAATAATATTACCGTCATAGAATGTCTATATAACAAGGTTACGTATACAGTACCTTAATAATATTACCGTCATAGCATGTCTATATAACAAGAATACGTATACAGTGCCTTAATAATATTACCGTCATAGCATGTCTATATAACAAGAATATGTATACAGTGCCTTAATAATATTACCGTCATAGCATGTCTATATAACAAGAACATGTATACAGTACCTTAATAATATTACCGTCATAGCATGTCTATATAACAAGGTTATATATACAGTACCTTAATAATATTACCGCCATAGCATGTCTATATAACAAGAATACGTATACAGTGCCTTAATAATATTACCGTCATAGCATGTCTATATAAACAAGGTTATGTATACAGTACCTTAATAATATTACCATCATAGAATGTCTATATAACAAGGTTATGTATACAGTACCTTAATAATATTACCGTCATAGCATGTCTATATAACAAGAATATGTATACAGTGCCTTAATAATATTACCGTCATAGCATGTCTATATAACAAGAACATGTATACAGTACCTTAATAATATTACCGTCATAGCATGTCTATATAACAAGGTTATGTATACAGTACCTTAATAATATTACCGTCATAGCATGTCTATATAACAAGAATACGTATACAGTGCCTTAATAATATTACCGTCATAGCATGTCTATATAACAAGAATACGTATACAGTGCCTTAATAATATTACCGTCATAGCATGTCTATATAACAAGAATACGTATACAGTGCCTTAATAATATTACCGTCATAGCATGTCTATATAACAAGAATATGTATACAGTGCCTTAATAATATTACCGTCATAGCATGTCTATATAACAAGAATACGTATACAGTGCCTTAATAATATTACTGTCATAGCATGTCTATATAACAAGAACATGTATACAGTGCCTTAATAATATTACCGTCATAGCATGTCTATATAACAAGAACATGTATACAGTGCCTTAATAATATTACCGTCATAGCATGTCTATATAACAAGAATACGTATGCAGTGCCTTAATAATATTACCGTCATAGCATGTCTATATAACAAGAATACGTATACAGTGCCTTAATAATATTACCGTCATAGCATGTCTATATAACAAGAATACGTATACAGTGCCTTAATAATATTGCCGTCATAGCATGTCTATATAACAAGAATATGTATGCAGTGCCTTAATAATATCACCGTCATAGCATGTCTATATAACAAGAATATGTATGCAGTGCCTTAATAATATCACCGTCATAGCATGTCTATATAACAAGAGTATGTATAGTGCCTTAATAATATTACCGTCATAGCATGTCTATATAACAAGAGTATGTATAGTGCCTTAATAATATTACCGTCATAGCATGTCTATATAACAAGAGTATGTATAGTGCCTTAATAATATTACCGTCATAGAATGTCTATATAACAAGAGTATGTATAGTGTCTTAATAATATTACCGTCATAGAATGTCTATATAACAAGGTTATGTATACGGTGCCTTAATAATATTACCGTCATAGAATGTCTATATAACAAGAATACAGTACCCTACTAATATCATTATTACAGCTTGACCAAATAACAGAGATGTATGCTTAAAGTGGGTACTCGATTGGAAAACTTTTTTTTTTTCAAAATCAACTGGTGCCAGAAAGTTAAACAGATTTGTAAATTACTTCTATTAAAAAAATCTTAATCCGTCCAGTACTTATTAGCTGCTGAATATTACAGAGGAAATTCTGGTGACATCACAAGCACATTGCTCTCTGCTGACATCTCTGTCCATTTTAGGACTTGTCCAGAGCAGCATATGTTTGCTATGGGGATTTTCTCCTACTCTGGACAATTCTTAAAATGGACAGAGGTGTCAGCAGAGAGCACTGTGGTCATGTAGCAAACGGCCCCTGGAAGCTACGCTAAGACTGTCAGGTGCTGAGACGTAGAAGACATGTACAGTCCCAGATATGTATATGTATAAAAGAATAGGGAGCACTCACCGAGACTTGCTTGCTGTAGCTTCTTTATTTATTGTTCACATGAACATGTGGGGTAAAGTGTACAGGGGAGCAGTTGAATGAGACACAGGGGTATGGAGCTGGCGACGGACCGTTTTTCGCGCGGAAGTGCTTCGTCGCGAAAAAGGTCAGTCGCCAGCTTCATACTCCCGCGTCGTGTTCAACTGCTCCCCTGCACACTATACCCCACATGTTCATGTGAACAATAAATAAAGAAGCTACAGCAAGCAAGTCTCGGTGAGTGCTCCCTATTCTTTTATACATATTCAGAAACTATATCTATGTGCCATATCCTCCTAATTAAAAATTCTGTCCTAATAGTTTTCCCACCCGAATAGGACATCATTTTTAATTAGGAGGATATGGCACATAGATAGTTTCTTGTGTAACTTATTATGCGCATATCAGTTCATATAGACGCTCTATAGGATCCTCTCAGGATATGTGTTTTAAGTGTTTTTTACATTTTTGTATAATGATGTAAGTGTACGTGTATTGAGGGCTAATAAAGTGGGTTGTATATATTGGGTGGGGATTTCGGAAAGGATAGAGGTCATGAGGAAGCACTAAGGATAGCGTGAAACGGTCCGTTGCCCAGAACCTGTATCGGCGACCTGTTTTAATAAAGGACGTTACTGCTGACAAGTAAGGGCCATCTGAAATTATTTATATTTCATAACACTGATATATGATGTCTAAATATTATTAGGATTATGTCATGTGCACAAACTTGTTCCGTACAGTTCCTTAATTGTTTGCTATACTATAACATGGTGACCCAGTGCTTCTTCAGGAGGGGGTATGGTGAGGCTACAGACCTATTGGCCCTGGATGCCTGGATATGAATGCTTAATTTAGGGTTGGGTGTGGCGTCCTTGAGATGGAGGAGGCCCAAAGACAAGAGCCCCGTGTGCCTCTCCTGTAATGCAGTGTGCTAGGCCGACTATTCTTAGTATACAGGTCTTTATTAGATGGACAAAGTTAGATAGTAACATTGTTACTGTTATGTCTGGGGTAGGAAAAGAGTGTAACCTATCACTTACCTCAAACCCCTTTCCCTACCTACTTTAAAAATCGTCCCTAAATGGTAGTGTGGTGGCCCAGTACAGGAGTTGCACCCCTGTACTCTAGCTGCCCTGTCAGGCAGACTCCATTCAGTGACCCCTGGGCCACTCTTTTGTCTGTATTCCCTAAACAGTTAATAAGCCTTCATGTTATTGTGGTAACTAGGTGTGATGAGGGCAGATGTTGTTACCCTAGGGGCAGATGTCATTAACCCCTTGTATTCGTGACGCCAGGGCGTGGTTTATCCTCAATACCACCCGAAGGTACATCGCTAGATCCTGGGCTAGGTACAGGGACAATAATGAATCCGATGACAAGTTTCAGATAACGGTAGCTTTACTAAGGGTAGACAGGTGGTAAAGTCTATACAGTTCAGCCAGGGCCCAAGGAGGAGACCGGTGACGCAGAGACCTTAAGGGCTTGCTGGGACATGTAATAGGACTGGACAATTTAATGCAGGCCACGCTGACTTGACAGTTGCTGACAGGGACTGATTTGATTGACGACTGACAAAGCTATGACTGTGGCTGCAGACTTGACTTGAGGTCTCCAATGACTCTGGACACACACACTAGGACTCGACTTGACTGGACCTCAGCTTAGCAGAAAGAGCAGAGCTCAAAGAGAGCGAGCTCCTCCCAGGGCTTATATGGGGGAGACTAGCAGGGAGCCCATAGGTCACCCCTGGGATGACGACCTGGTCACTGGTACCTCCTGGGTAACAATCACATGGTACATTTCTTGAAGCAACAACACATTATATATTATGTGGAGGGGAGATAGAGAGATAGGACCGCACCGCGGTCACCCACAATATCCGGGAGTGTGTACACTGTGACAGGGGAAGTCGGAGGTATGGAGCGGGGTGGTGCAAAAAAGCAGGAGAGAACAATGTCCAAAATAGCAAAGTGAGAAAAAAAGGTTGCTTCTGCACTCACCCTTCTTGCGCTGTGTCACTGAGTTAGTCCATGTACGGCCGGCCGCTGTACGGGAGATGATACGGAGAGATCGCTGCAGCCGGAGCTGAGCGGTGACAGCTACGAGCTCGTTTCGCGGTTAAAACCGCTTCTTCGGGCCTCACCTCGTGTCTGTCTAAGCGCATCCTTTATCTGGGCGCTCCTATGACGTCATCCTCGGTAGGAGGAGACTAGTGTTACCTGTTCAGGTACGTGATTGACATTCACAAAAAATGTTATCAAAGTGGATAAAAACGAAGAAGTTGCAATAAGAATATAAAATGTGTAAGGGGGGAGTGAGATAAATTCAAACAACAGGGGAAGTCTATATGTACACGTGGATTGTAGAATTAGTTCATGTCAGTGTACGGGGCGTCATACACTTGAGCTCACAGAAATACTGTAAGCTCGTTGCGATCATTAAGCCCCAAAATGCCCATGGCATCGGTCTTAATGATCCAATGTGCCTCTCGCTGTCGGAGGACTTTCTCTCTGGCTGTGCCCCCGGTGGCTATTTTTTCTATGCCGCAGAAAATCAGTGTTTTTTCATCACTGTTGTGGTGAGCCTTCATATGCTCGATTAGTCTGGCCGAGCCGATCCCTGTTTTAAGGGACCGTTTGTGCTCCCTGAATCTAGAAAAAAGGCAGCGTTTGGTGGATCCTATGTAGTACCTTTTACAGGGACATAGGATCGCATATATGACCCATTCTGATCTGCAGAAAATAAAGTCATGTATAGAAATGTCACAGTTACCCAATTTTATGTAGGCGCCTCTGTATATCTGGGGGCAGTGGATACATGTCCCACATTTGTAGTTTCCTTTTAATTCATTTTTCGCCATCCAGTTCTCGCCAAGTTTTTTGCTGGAGAAAGAGGAGGAGACTAATTGGTTTTTCAGACTTTCACTCCTGCGGAAAGTGACCAGCGGTTTTTTCATTGCGGCTTTTTGTAGGACAGGATCTCTTTCGAGAATGTGCCAATTATTGAGGAGAGCTTTTCTGATGACAGTGGCAAGAGGGTTATATTGAAAGGAAAAAACAAATCTCTGCTCTTCAATGTCTTTTTCCGTTTTATCAGACGTGGCATGTTTTTCATTTTTCTTGTATTTTTTGTTGATCAAGTCACTGCGGGGGATCTTTTTCACTCTCTCCAGAGCTTCTTTAAGTAACCTGGGAGGATAACCTCTTTCTTGGAATCTGCTGGTGAGTTCGTCAGCTTGTTTTATGAAACCTTCTTCTGTACTATTAATCTTTTTTATCCGGAGATATTGGCTGTATGGTAGAGCATTTTTTGTGTGCTGAGGATGATAGCTTTGGTAGTGGAGATACGAGTTGGTGGCTGTCTCCTTTCTGTATCCTGTGGTTGTTATGTTGCCATCTCTAATGTGGATCTCTACGTCCAGAAATTCAATTTTTTCGGCTGAAAATTTACTGGTGAAGAACATGTTCATCCTGTTATGATTATTAAGGTACTGCACAAACTCGTTGAATTCGCATTCTTCGCCTTCCCATGCAATAAACACATCGTCCACAAAGCGACTGTACAATTTAATATGCCCGATATAAGGATTTTGTGAACTGTAGATGATCTTCTGCTCAAGTGCTGCCAAAAAAAGGTTTGCGAAGGTACATGCGACCGGAGTCCCCATCGCCGTACCTGTACGCTGGGAGTACCAATCCCCATCAAATGTGAAGCAATTGTTGGTGAGAATTAACTCCAAGCCCTCTTTCACAAAGTTAGTGTAAGCTTCACTTTTGCCGGCGGTGATCAGGAAATCACCTATTACCCGGATCCCCAATTCTTGTGGGATCCGGGTATAGAGGCTCTCTACATCAATGGTAGCCAGTCTGTATGAGTCAGACCATTGGGTGCTGTCTAGAGTTTTTAGGAAGCTGTCTGTGTCCTTCAGGGATCGGCTCGGCCAGACTAATCGAGCATATGAAGGCTCACCACAACAGTGATGAAAAAACACTGATTTTCTGCGGCATAGAAAAAATAGCCACCGGGGGCACAGCCAGAGAGAAAGTCCTCCGACAGCGAGAGGCACATTGGATCATTAAGACCGATGCCATGGGCATTTTGGGGCTTAATGATCGCAACGAGCTTACAGTATTTCTGTGAGCTCAAGTGTATGACGCCCCGTACACTGACATGAACTAATTCTACAATCCACGTGTACATATAGACTTCCCCTGTTGTTTGAATTTATCTCACTCCCCCCTTACACATTTTATATTCTTATTGCAACTTCTTCGTTTTTATCCACTTTGATAACATTTTTTGTGAATGTCTATCACGTACCTGAACAGGTAACACTAGTCTCCTCCTACCGAGGATGACATCATAGGAGCGCCCAGATAAAGGATGCGCTTAGACAGACACGAGGTGAGGCCCGAAGAAGCGGTTTTAACCGCGAAACGAGCTCGTAGCTGTCACCGCTCAGCTCCGGCTGCAGCGATCTCTCCGTATCATCTCCCGTACAGCGGCCGGCCGTACATGGACTAACTCAGTGACACAGCGCAAGAAGGGTGAGTGCAGAAGCAACCTTTTTTTCTCACTTTGCTATTTTGGACATTGTTCTCTCCTGCTTTTTTGCACCACCCCGCTCCATACCTCCGACTTCCCCTGTCACAGTGTACACACTCCCGGATATTGTGGGTGACCGCGGTGCGGTCCTATCTCTCTATCTCCCCTCCACATTTTCTGTATTGTACCCATTTTTTTGGACTTTGCACGCTACTCGCATACCCACGGACTCCGGGATCTTTTTCTTCCATCATATGATGATGTCGCACATGGAAGTGCATGAAGAAGGGGAATCAAGTATGGATCACCAGGCCGAAGCCCTAATTTTAGGGAGAGAAAACGTTGAGGAATTTTTTGAAGAATGCAATACCAAAGATGACACGCAGGTCATCAGTACACGAAACTTGGAATACAGAATCAGCAACCTAGCAGAAAAAGAAGTCAGACTTTTCTGGACCGTGAAATCTCTGAAATCATATCAAAGCAGCAAAAGAGTACCAAGAGTATTACGTCATTTCAGAGAGGCATCACAGTACCAATCCGACCCCCAGTTTCAAGCAGAATGGAAACAAATCCAACTAGATACTGCTGAGAAAATGATGAATTTAATCTTAAAAAGAAATGAGGAAGAATATAATTCTGCAACCACAGAATTATTGAAATGCAAGACAGAACTAAGGAAAAGACTTACCGAAGGACAATCGCAACAGTTCCTGCAGAAATTAGAAAAAAGACTTATCCCCATACAAGCAGAAATTAAGGAAAGAAAAAAAGACAAATTTCTGCGGGATAAGATGGACTACGAAAATGACCGCATCTTCGAATGGAAACAGGACAGAGAACAGAAAAAAAGAGTACCGAGGAAGAAATACACTAAACCACGGACCAAAAACAGAGAATACTGGACATCGGATACCGATTCCAGCTCTGCAGAAGAGAATGTTACCAGAGAGGAGGACAAGACAATAGAGGTTTCAAAAAACGCAAGAGCCCCGCCAGAAAACGCATCAGGCGGGGCAGAAAAAGGAAGAACACAAAGACCCAGAAGACAAGTGACCTGGAACAAGAAAACATAAAAACCTCCACAGTACTTAATCTTTCCGACATCCCTTTGGATGATGACTGTTTGACATTATTATCCAAAGGACTAAATTACTGTATCCCCGCCCCCTTCAATCCTGTGTCATTTGAAGTGGACCTCTTTAAAGGAATAAGGAGAATAAATCTGCATAAATTCTTTGAGACAGCCACCAACAAAACTAGTAAACCCACTGTGGTTAAAGAAGGAGAAGTACAAGCCAGCATTGGCCCTTTAGGATTTTTCGCACCAGGAACCTTTTCACCATTTGAGCAAGAATGCCTTCTTGATCTGGTGAATATGGACAGAGAGAGCAACCCCATATCGCAGGAGGAAATTATACCCCCACCTGACACATTTAAAGGAGGGGTACCGTCCACTTTCACCCCCCAAATACAACCAGGGAGTAGCCTCGATATATTTTCTGCTCAGGTGATGAAAGATGTCAAATCCCTCATCTACCCCAGTACCACAAGTAATTTATCCCTGAAAGAACAAAAAGCACTCAAATGGCTCCGCACCAGACAAGATTTGGTCATCAAAAAAGCCGACAAAGGTGGGAGTGTAGTGGTGATGTCCAAAGAGTATTACCTGAAGGAAGCGCACCGTCAATTAAAGAACCAGGAGGTATACCTGCCCCTTGCCACGGATCCCACAAATAAAATAATTTCCAGGCTGAGAACATACTTGCACAAGAATGTGGAGAAAGGACTTCTGGACAAGAAGAAAGCTGAAAAGCTTATACCAGAATGCGCAAAAAAACCGCACTGGTATTTTTTACCTAAGGTTCACAAAAGCCTGGAATCTCCCCCGGGGAGACCCATTGTTGCAGGAATTGGGGCGCCCTTGGAATACCTCTCCCAGTATCTGGACTGGCTATTGAGACCTTTACTGGTAAGTGTACCTTCTTACCTGAAGGACACAGACAGCTTCCTAAAAACTCTAGACAGCACCCAATGGTCTGACTCATACAGACTGGCTACCATTGATGTAGAGAGCCTCTATACCCGGATCCCACAAGAATTGGGGATCCGGGTAATAGGTGATTTCCTGATCACCGCCGGCAAAAGTGAAGCTTACACTAACTTTGTGAAAGAGGGCTTGGAGTTAATTCTCACCAACAATTGCTTCACATTTGATGGGGATTGGTACTCCCAGCGTACAGGTACGGCGATGGGGACTCCGGTCGCATGTACCTTCGCAAACCTTTTTTTGGCAGCACTTGAGCAGAAGATCATCTACAGTTCACAAAATCCTTATATCGGGCATATTAAATTGTACAGTCGCTTTGTGGACGATGTGTTTATTGCATGGGAAGGCGAAGAATGCGAATTCAACGAGTTTGTGCAGTACCTTAATAATCATAACAGGATGAACATGTTCTTCACCAGTAAATTTTCAGCCGAAAAAATTGAATTTCTGGACGTAGAGATCCACATTAGAGATGGCAACATAACAACCACAGGATACAGAAAGGAGACAGCCACCAACTCGTATCTCCACTACCAAAGCTATCATCCTCAGCACACAAAAAATGCTCTACCATACAGCCAATATCTCCGGATAAAAAAGATTAATAGTACAGAAGAAGGTTTCATAAAACAAGCTGACGAACTCACCAGCAGATTCCAAGAAAGAGGTTATCCTCCCAGGTTACTTAAAGAAGCTCTGGAGAGAGTGAAAAAGATCCCCCGCAGTGACATGATCAACAAAAAATACAAGAAAAATGAAAAACATGCCACGTCTGATAAAACGGAAAAAGACATTGAAGAGCAGAGATTTGTTTTTTCCTTTCAATATAACCCTCTTGCCACTGTCATCAGAAAAGCTCTCCTCAATAATTGGCACATTCTCGAAAGAGATCCTGTCCTACAAAAAGCCGCAATGAAAAAACCGCTGGTCACTTTCCGCAGGAGTGAAAGTCTGAAAAACCAATTAGTCTCCTCCTCTTTCTCCAGCAAAAAACTTGGCGAGAACTGGATGGCGAAAAATGAATTAAAAGGAAACTACAAATGTGGGACATGTATCCACTGCCCCCAGATATACAGAGGCGCCTACATAAAATTGGGTAACTGTGACATTTCTATACATGACTTTATTTTCTGCAGATCAGAATGGGTCATATATGCGATCCTATGTCCCTGTAAAAGGTACTACATAGGATCCACCAAACGCTGCCTTTTTTCTAGATTCAGGGAGCACAAACGGTCCCTTAAAACAGGGATCGGCTCGGCCAGACTAATCGAGCATATGAAGGCTCACCACAACAGTGATGAAAAAACACTGATTTTCTGCGGCATAGAAAAAATAGCCACCGGGGGCACAGCCAGAGAGAAAGTCCTCCAACAGCGAGAGGCACATTGGATCATTAAGACCGATGCCATGGGCATTTTGGGGCTTAATGATCGCAACGAGCTTACAATATTTCTGTGAGCTCAAGTGTATGACGCCCCGTACACTGACATGAACTAATTCTACAATCCACGTGTACATATAGACTTCCCCTGTTGTTTGAATTTATCTCACTCCCCCCTTACACATTTTATATTCTTATTGCAACTTCTTCGTTTTTATCCACTTTGATAACATTTTTTGTGAATGTCAATCACGTACCTGAACAGGTAACACTAGTCTCCTCCTACCGAGGATGACGTCATAGGAGCGCCCAGATAAAGGATGCGCTTAGACAGACACGAGGTGAGGCCCGAAGAAGCGGTTTTAACCGCGAAACGAGCTCGTAGCTGTCACCGCTCAGCTCCGGCTGCAGCGATCTCTCCGTATCATCTCCCGTACAGTGGCCGGCCGTACATGGACTAACTCAGTGACACAGCGCAAGAAGGGTGAGTGCAGAAGCAACCTTTTTTTCTCACTTTGCTACACTATATATTATAATACGTAGCAAAACGTATATACAGGGGGGAAACAAGTATAAGGGGCCCAGGGGACACTGAAGGGAGGCTGCCGGACAGGGCAGCCAGGGTACGGGGTAACACCTCCCGTACTGGGCCACCCCATTATCTATTGTAATGTATATAACTTGTCATATACCTTTAAGTAATGTTGCTAAGTGTTGTAACCAAGGAAGGTACCAGTGACCATGTGACCTACAGGGTGACCTATGGTACCCCTCCAGAGTCTACCCCATATAAACGCTGGGTGGAGCTGGTTTAGTCTCTTAGTCCAAGTCTTTGCTGAGTACAGTGAGGTGAAGTCCCTAGAGAGTGTCTGGTGTCCTGAGGAGGCCTGAAGCTTACCACGCAGCCACACATCCACAAGTCCACTACCCCACAGATGAATGTCAAAACCTGGTAAGCTACAAACGGGGTGAAGTCTGTCTAGTCAGTCCCAGTCAAGTCAGTCAAGATAAATCTGTGTCAAGTCAGCATGGCCCTGCATCAAATTGTTCAAGTCCACTACAAGTCCCAGTGAGCCCTGAGGTCTCTGAAGTCACTGGTCACCTCCGTGGGCCTGGCTACGCTGTTAAGACTGTTACACCTGTCTATCTCAGTAAAGCTGCCGTTATTCCGTAACTTGGCGACTGAGTCATTTGTTTGCTCCCGTGCCTAGCCCAGGATCCAGCGGTATACCTTTGGGTGGTGAAGAGGTTAAACCACGCCCTGGCATCACAAACACAAGGGGTTAATGTCATTTGCACCTAGGGTAATAACATCTACCATCATCACACCCTCACCACAGCAGCCCCCAACTAGGGGATGGTCCCTACACTGGACTACAAGCAGGGGCATAGGAGTAGTCAGAATAGTCAAACCAGGTCAGTAATAGATGGGAAGTTAAAGCACAACTGACATGGAAACTATACCCCCCAGACTAATAACATGATAGTATAGATGATGATACGTGTAATGCAGTTGTACTTTTGGCTGCTGTTTATCACTCTTTATCAGCAGGAAAATAGTTTTATCGTGCGGTCAGCAACAGTCGGATAGGAGTGGCTGGAGATCGTAATGCCCCCCCTCCGCCACGCCTATCCCCTGTAAGTGAGCGCTGGACCACTGTGTGATTGATAGCTCGCTCCCTGCCTCTAGCACTGCGCAGGCGCACTGAGCTGGCAGCAGACAACGGGAGCGAGCTCTCTGCCTGTAGTGAAAGCAGAAGCAGCGCGTCTCCGGCACCATGAGAAGAAAGAAGAGGAGTACGGGCACTGTATATCATATAACATAAAGGTGCACATTATATGTATAGGCTCAGTGGAGTCACGCCGGCCCGCACATCATGGACATCGGGGGGTGGGGACCTGTGTGTCAATCACACAGTGGTCCAGCGCTCACTTACAGGGGATAGGCGTGGCGGAGGGGGGCATTACGATCCCCAGCCACGCCTATCCGACTGTTGCTGACCGCACAATAAAACTATTTTCCTGCTGATAAAGACTGATAAACAGCAGCCAAAAGTACAGCTGCATTACACGTATCATCATCTATACTATCATGTTATTAGTCTGGGGGTTATCATTTCCATGACAATTGCGCTTTAAGGTACAAAATTACAAAGGAAACAAGAAAGTTTGGACAACCTAGTGGGTAGCATAATACAAAATCAAAAGGTAAATGCAACATCAGAAAACAGGCAATGTTTCAAACCTAGACAGAAGCTTAGTACACAATCAACAGGCAAAAGCAACATCAGGAAACAGGCAAAGGACCTAAAGATATTGCAAAACTAAAACTCTACAAACTCCCAGCATGCCCAGACAGCCATTGACTGGAGAGCTACAGTTTGAAGACCACGAATGTAGAGGATGCCTGCCTTGTAATAGATACAGTCCTGAGTATAAATAATTTTTAGTACTACCCCCTTATATATTTATACACAGTTCTGGGTTGCCCCTGTTTTGTTTTTTTTCTAAACTAAATAACCCTAATTCTGTTAGTTTTCCTGGGTACTGTAATCCTCCAATTCTTTCTTTATTACTCTGGTTTCGCATCTTTGAACCCCCTGCAACAAAATAATTTTCTTTGTTTATATTGTTTTGTAAAAAAAAAAAAAAATTATGTTTGTAAACACGGTAATAACAAGGGCATTCGATGAAAAGAATTTACAATGGTTACAATATTTCATGCAGATTTTTTATTTTAAAAATTTGACTTTAGAATTTTGACATAGAATTTTCACTTGCATCTGGCCAATAATCCAGATGTTCTACATAAGTGACTGCGGTGTCATAATTAAATTCTTCATAAGAGACCGTATCCTTGGCAACAGCCTATCCCCATGTATCCATTGATCAGGTGATTTGCTAATGATCCTTCAGATAACAGGAGAACATCCGCGCTTGATTCACCACAACTTTTTAGATGTTTTCCAGAACATACAGCCGCGCGTTCACCATCTCCGCTCCTCATTTGCATGCAGAAAGCTCATTAACTATTTTAATTGCTATTTCCCTTTAATTACCTCAGTATGAGCGCTCACCTCCCACCCTCCTCTGGAGATGAAGCCCCCCAGCACCATCCCCCCCCCCCCCCAAACCCCCAATTTATTATCACTTAATTAATTTTCACAGTATTTCCCATTCTTCTTTGTTGTGAGCCCAGACTCACATTCTGCTTGCCTGGGGCTGAGGAATCCTCTCGGCCCCTTGTGGAGATGAAGGTATCAATAGCAACTAGCGGAATGTGAATGGCTGGTATTATCTCATTGTACACAGGTGTATAATTGCAATAGTCTGTCCTTGTCTTCTGTCTACTGTTTCCTCGCCGTGCTGCAAATAGGGATTTTTTTTGTACCTAAGCATGTAAGAGGATGACTATAGAAAAAGGTGCAGCCACATACCGCCAGTACAGGTAATATAAACCTCCTATCTAGTGCCATGTGCTCCCCTACCAGCTGGACTGTCAGTTTCAGGGCCAAATAATAAAGGTGGGCACAACAGGCACATGTCCATGAAGGACACAACAGACACATGCCATGGAGGACACAACAGACACATGGCCATGGAGGACACAACAGACACATGGCCATGGAGGACACAACAGACACATGGCCATGGAGGACACAACAGACACATGCCATGGAGGACACAACAGACACATGGCCATGGAGGACACAACAGACACATGCCCATGGAGGACACAACAGACACATGTGCATGAAGGACACAACAGACACATGCCATGGAGGACACAACAGACACATGGCCATGGAGGACACAACAGACACATGCCCATGGAGGACACAACAGACACATGTGCATGAAGGACACAACAGACACATGCCATGGAGGACACAACAGGCACATGTCCATGAAGGACACAACAGACACATGTCCATGGAGGACACAACAGGCACATGCCAATGGAGGACACAACATTCACATTGCCCATGGAGGACACAACAGACACATGGCCATGGAGGACACAACAGACACATGCCATGGAGGACACAACAGACACATGGCCATGGAGGACACAACAGACACATGCCATGGAGGACACAACAGACACATGGCCATGGAGGACACAACAGACACATGCCCATGGAGGACACAACAGACACATGTGCATGAAGGACACAACAGACACATGCCATGGAGGACACAACAGACACATGGCCATGGAGGACACAACAGACACATGGCCATGGAGGACACAACAGACACATGGCCATGGAGGACACAATAGACACATGGCCATGGAGGACACAATAGACACATGGCCATGGAGGACACAACAGACACATTCCATGGAGGACACAACAGGCACATGCCCTTGGAGGACACAACAGACACATGTCCATGGAGGGCACAACAGGCACATGTCCATGGAGGACACAACAGGCACATGCCCATGAAGGACACAACATGCACATGCCCATGGAGGGCACAACAGGCACATGCCCATGGAGGGCACAACAGGCACATGCCCATGAAGGACACAATAGACACATGTCCATGGAGGACACAATAGACACATGTCCATGGAGGACACAACAGACACATGCCATGGAGGACACAACAGGCACATGCCCTTGGAGGACACAACAGACACATGTCCATGGAGGACACAACATGCACATGTCCATGGAGGACACAACAGACACATGCCCATGAAGGACACAACATGCACATGCCCATGAAGGACACAACATGCACATGTCCATGGAGGACACAACAGACACATGCCCATGGAGGACACAACAGACACATGCCCATGGAGGACACAACATGCACATGCCCTTGGAGGACACAACAGACACATGCCCATGGAGGACACAACATGCACATGTCCATGGAGGACACAACATGCACATGCCCATGGAGGACACCACAGACACATGTCCATGGACAACACAACAGGCACATGCCCATGAAGGACACAACATGCACATGTCCATGGAGGACACAACAGACACATGGCCATGGAGGACACAACATGCACATGTCGATGGAGGACACAACAGACACATGCCCATGGAGGACACAACAGACACATGTCCATGGAGGACACAACATGCACATGCCCATGGAGCACACAACATGCACATGCCCATGGAGGACACAACATGCACATGCCCATGGAGGACACAACAGACACATGCCCATGAAGGACACAACATGCACATGCCCATGGAGGATACAACAGGCACATGCCCTTGGAGGACAAAACATGCACATGTCCATGGAGGACACAACATGCACATGCCATGGAGGACACAACATGCACATGCCCATGGAACACACAACATGCACATGCCCATGGAGCACACAACATGCACATGCCCATGGAGGACACAACATGCACATGTCCATGGAGGACACAACAGACACATGCCCATGGAGGACACAACATGCACATGTCCATGGAGGACACAACAAACACATGTCCATGGAGGACACAATAGACACATGTCCATGGAGGACACAACAGACACATGCCATGGAGGACACAACAGGCACATGCCCTTGGAGGACACAACAGACACATGTCCATGGAGGACACAACATTCACATTGCCCATGGAGGACACAACAGGCACATGTCCATGAAGGACACAACAGACACATGTCCATGGAGGACACAACAGGCACATGCCAATGGAGGACACAACATGCACATGTCCATGGAGGACACAACAGACACATGTCCATGGAGGGCACAACAGGCACATGCCCATGGAGGACACAACATGCACATGTCCATGGAGGACACAACATGCACATGCCCATGGAGCACAACAGACACATGCCCATGGATGACACAACAGGCACATGTCCATGGAGGACACAACAGGCACATGTCCATGGAGGACACAATAGGCACATGCCCATGAGGCCTCACCCCTTTTATCATTTATAGGTCCACCACCCACCTTCACCAACCAGTCTGATTAGACTGATCCACATTGACCAGCATTTTTTACTTACAATTCCCTTTTTTCAGAAAAACACGGGTTCCCTTCGCTGTCTAGAGATCATGTCCAATAAAGAAGAGGTGCAGAAGTGGTCACACTTCTCTTAGACCTCTCTTTGGTAGTGTCTGAGTGAATCCCCCCCCCCCCCATAGACTTCAGTAGAGGGTGTCGTTATAATATAAGTCCACTCACCCCTTCTATATGGGCCAGTGAAAGGGATCAGGTAGGTGTCATGGGGGGCCCTACCAACATAAGATCAGGAGCCAAAATATGGCCATGGCTAGTCTAGAGCAGACATAGGCAACCTTTGGCACTGCAGATGTTTTGGACTACATCTCCCATGATGCTCTTACAGCCAAAATACTGCCAAAGCATCATGGGATATGTAGTCCAAAACATCTGCAGTGCAGAAGGTTGCCTATGCCTGGTCTAGAGCAGTGGTCTCCAAACTGTGGCCCTCCACAGTTTGGAGATACTTTGATTACACATTGTATACATATTACTTATTACTTATGTCAAATAAAAGTATAGTAGAGTTTAGGAATGTCCTGGTACCGACAATCTCCGCAGGCCGAGAGTAAATTAGTGGAGCCCATGCCCATTCTATGGAACTTCCGGTACATCTCCAGATCACGTTATTCCCGGCCTTTGGACATTATTGGGGAGTTTTAAACGTCCTGCCGCCAGACCAACTTCATAGTAAAGTATTATTTAACTGTCTGGTAGGCATTTCTATGGGAGGGGGGCGTAACGGCCGCAACGCCCCCTCTGATAGACATGAATGGAGGGGGCGTGGTGTGACGTCACGTCCCCGTCTCGTAAGCCTGGAGGTTTTCGAAACTTCAGATGCAGCTACGCATAGAATGCGGGCTGCTGCAGGGAAATCACGGGGGGTCCCAGCGGCGGTGCCCCCCCCCGCGATCAGACATCTTATCCTCTATCCTTTCAATAGGGGATAAGATGTTGTTGCCCGGAATACCCCTTTAATGCGGAAGCAGGGAGGGGGGATGGAGAAAAGATTGTGGGATAATAGAAGAGTGAGGGGAAGAGAAGACGTCGGTGTGGGAGCAGGTAGAGGGCATGGCAGCGCTGCTGCAATGAGGAGTGCACAGAGAACAAGCAGTGTTTTTCTGCTGGGTCTTGAGGAGAATGGGAGAGCTGGGTGGCATGCAGTATGCATGCCACCCAGCTTTACCAGTCCCATGATGCCCCAGCTGATCAAGAGCTATCAGGAGCTAGTGTTTCAGTAAACATGATGTTATCATAAAAATCTTGACCCCAATTACTTATCGCTAGAAGTCATAGGGATAAGTGCCCCGCTGTGACAGATCTACCTCTACACTTCAGTAGACACTAGTCAGCCCAATGTCTTTGACCCCTCAATACAATTTTGTACCTCTAATATCAGTTCTGAACCAGTGACCCTTTCACGTCGGATGCTGTCATTCTGACCTGAACGAGACACAACAGACAACCGCCATTTTGGGGGCAGCTGGGACTATTTTATGACATGTCCAAATATTTACTGTCAAAAATAGCTTAGCCCCAGCAAATGTCAACTTTGGGGGTCAATCTTGGTTGTAATGGAGCGCGATGGGCTTTCGCCATTACCAGGAGTCAGGTCAGCAGTGAAACCTGAGAGAGCTGGCTGACCCCCGGGCCTGAACAACTGCTGCTTATTTTATGCGGCAAGGACAAGGAATGTGGGTGGAATTTTTGTGTTGTCCCTTTAAGAAGCTCAGGGTATACTAGGAGGGAATTCCTATGTAGACTAAAGGCCAGGCGTATTGTAATAATTCAGCACATAAGACTGACAGGTGGTGGAGGAACAGGTGGAATTCTACCGCTTCATATTCATTATGACAATAATAAGGGTTTTGGCATTGATGGTCCATTCCTTAGATCAGGGGTCTCAAACTTAAATTATCCGGGGGCCACTGGAGGTAGCAGCTGGGTGAGGCTGGGCCACATGCGTCCCTAACATATAATGCCCCCATCATGCGCCCCTCACATATAATGCCCCCATCATGCACCCCCATCATCCACCAGCAACCCCCCCCCCATTCCCCCTGTGGTAATAGCATGAGCTGACAGATGATGGGGGTGCTACTTCTGGGGGTTCCCCACATTAGGTAGGCAGCAGGTTCCCCACATTAGGTAGGCAGCAGGTTCCCCACATTAGATAGGCAGCAGGTTCCCCACATTAGGTAGGTAGTAGCAGTTTCCCCACATTAGGTAGTAGCAGGTTCCCCACATTAGGTAGTAGCAGGTTCCCCACATTAGGTAGTAGCAGGTTCCCCACATTAGGTAGTAGCCATTTCCCCACATTAGGTAGTAGCCGTTTCCCCACATTAGGTAGTAGCCGTTTCCCCACATTAGGTAGAAGCAGGTTCCCCACATTAGGTAGAAGCAGGTTCCCCACATTAGGTAGTAGCAGGTTCCCCACATTAGGTAGTAGCAGGTTCCCCACATTAGGTAGTAGCCATTTCCCCACATTAGATAGAAGCAGGTTCCCCATATTAGGTAGAAGCAGGTTCCCCACATTAGGTAGTAGCAGGTTCCCTACATTAGGTATTAGCAGGTTCCCCACATTAGGTAGTAGCAGGTTCCCCACATTAGGTAGGTAGCAGGTTCCCCACATTAGGTAGTAGCAGGCTCCCCATATTAGGTTGAAGCAGGTTCCCCACATTAGGTAGACGCAGGTTCCCCACATTCGATAGTAGCAGGTTCCCCACATTAGGTAGTAGCAGGTTCCCCACATTAGGTAGGCAGCAGGTTCCCCACATTAGGTAGAAGCAGGTTCCCCACATTAGGTAGTAGCAGGTTCCCCACATTAAGTAGTAGCAGGTTCCCCACATTAGGTAGTAGCAGGTTCCCCACATTAGGTAGTAGCAGGTTCCCCACATTAGGTAGTAGCCATTTCCCCACATTAGGTAGTAGCCATTTCTCCACATTAGGTAGAAGCAGGTTCCCCACATTAGGTAGAAGCAGGTTCCCCACATTAGGTAGTAGCAGGTTCCCCACATTAGGTAGTAGCAGGTTCCCCACATTAGGTAGTAGCAGGTTCCCCACATTAGGTAGTAGCAGGTTCCCCACATTAGGTAGTAGCCGTTTCCCCACATTAGGTAGAAGCAGGTTGCCCACATTAGGTAGAAGCAGGTTCCCCACATTAGGTAGTAGCAGGTTCCCGACATTAGGTATTAGCAGGTTCCCCACAATAGGTAGTAGCAGGTTCCCCACATTAGATAGGTAGCAGGTTCCCCACATTAGGTAGTAGCAGGCTCCCCACATTAGGTAGAAGCAGGTTCCCCACATTAGGTAGAAGCAGGTTCCCCACATTCGATAGTAGCAGGTTCCCCACATTAGGTAGTAGCAGGTTCCCCACATTAGGTAGGCAGCAGGTTCCCCACATTAGGTAGAAGCAGGTTCCCCACATTAGGTAGTAGCAGGTTCCCCACATTAGGTAGTAGCAGGTTCCCCACATTAGGTAGTAGCAGTTTCCCCACATTAGGTAGTAGCAGGTTCCCCACATTAGGTAGTAGCAGGTTCCCCACATTAGGTAGCATTGTCGTTTCCCCCATCCCCCCCCCCCCCCGAATCACACACACACAGACAGACACACACACACATGCACACACACATAGACACACTTACCTGTCCTACGCTGCGCTTCTCTCCGGCGGCGGCCTGACGAGTGACGTCACTGACGTCCTCCTGCGCGGGTCTGCGGAGGGACGTCACATGCGCGACATCCCTCATCAGACTTGGACCGGCCGGCCAACCGAAGACGGGGAGGAGGAGGGCGGGGTAAGTAAAGCCTTCCGGCATTTAGCGCTGCTTGCCAAAGACCACAAACGTTTGTTCCGCGGGCCACAAATTGCCCACGGGCCGGGAGTTTGAGACCCCTGCCTTAGATGACCCCTGGGCACCATGATGGGACATGGTCGGTAATGCTCTGTGCACCATCTCCTTCATCTTGCCCCTTGTAGAGTGGTGTTGGGCGCCATATACAAGGTGCCATTTAAAGCCTGGTCATATCCACCATGCTGATGTTTATTGCAGATCAGTGTTTTCCATCCAGGGTCCCTCCAGCTGTGGCTAAACTACAACTCTGGGCATGCTGGTAGTTGCAGTTTTACAACAGATGGCCGCACCCTGGTTGGGAAACACTGATGTGTAGTAAAGATCGCCATTGGTGGATATGACCAGGCTTTAGTCCGTCAGCACCGTAGCCTGAACTTGTTGACCAATCAGACTCTATTGTCCAAGAGTCCACAAAGACCTAAAGATGGTTCTGTCTTTCTATAACAAATTATGTCCTCCATGGGCATGTGCCTGTTATCTGTGCGGAATTGGTGCGGATTCTGGAAATTCTGAAGTGTGAATGGGAGAGCAGAATCCCATTGAAGTCTATTGGGATTTAATTTGAGGTGGAATCCGCATGCAGATTCCGCCTCAAATTAAAGCCCAATAGACTTCTATGGGATTCTGCTCTCCCATTCACACTTCTGAATTTCCGCATACGAATTCCGCACCAATTCCGCACGAGCGGAGCAGAATTGGTATGGATGTATGGAAATTCTGCCGTGTGAATATACCCTTACAGTCCAACAGGATGACTGGCAGACTGACTTTTGCCTAACTAAATCCAGCACATGAGCATTGGGATGCCGACCAGTAAAGGGCATAGATAATCCAAAGACACTGAAACCATGGTAGTGATATGAATGTTTGCTGATAACGGCTGTCCGGGCATGCTGGGAGTTGTAGTTTTGGAACAGCTGGAGGCACACTGGTTGGGAAACACTGACTTACAATGACTTTACCCAATTGACTTTGATTGTATAAACCCCCCCCCCCCCCCCCCCCCCTATTCAGTGCATTTATGCCATTACCGTCACCTGTACCAGATGCAGCTCACAGCTTCGGTGGTAACACAACATTTCGTTAGCTCCTTCCAAACAAAGGACCCGGACGCCCGCGCTGTTGTATCTACAATTTCTGTTAATTGCACGTTCCCCAAATCAAGGTTATCAGCATCTGCTTAGATTATGCCGGAGCCCGAGGGAGTCCCACCGAGGGGTTTGGGGAGCATAACTCCTTCCATCTCATTAGCATTCTCATCATTGCAATCCTTTGTGGAACAGTGTGAATCCTGGATATTTTTAAGTTTTGTTTTTTTTTTGGAACGAGGCGTAAGCGGCATATGCGGGTTTAATGAATAAGTAATGTCGGCGGCTGCACCCCCGCTCATTGTGTCTGGTTTGTTTCCCTAATCACCAGAAAACACTGACATCCAGTCCAGAGTTAGGAAACCGCCATGAGTGATGGGTCTGTTGGCCTCTTCCCAGAATCCTTTGTTAAGTTTTTTTTTCAAGAAAATATGTGAATTCTCATCCGGCTCTCCAGTTTTCCCCAACCTGCAGCACTCCAGCTGTTGCAGGACTACAACTCTCACCATGTCCCGGCAGGTAAAGACTGCCAGGGAATTATTGGAGTTGTAGTTCTTGCAACAGCTGTAGTGCCGCAGGTTGGGGAAACTGAATATCTGTGTCTTCCAACCTGTGACTGTTGCAACACTACAACTCCCATCATGCCCTGACCGCATTCTGCAGAGCAATACAATTGGAGACTACTGCTTAGGATAAGTGGTCTTCAACTTCTTGTAGCAGTGTTTCTCAACCAGGGTGTCTCCAGCTGCTGCAAAACTACAACTTCCAGCATTCCATCTATAGTAGTGTACTGTGTTATGGCATAGCAGAGTGGTTTATGTGCTGTAATTGTACAGGCAACTAAGTGAGGAAGTGACTTTGTGTGTACTGCTGGCAAACAGCCCAGCTCTGGTCCTCCCTCCGGAAATGTAGAAAATTAAAAATTACTTTTTTTTCCCAACCAGTGTGCCTCCAGCTTTTGCAACACTACAACCCTGAAATGTAGACAATGAGAAATGCTCTCAGGAACTCAGGACTTTTGGAATCTCAGTGTTTCCCAACCAGTGTGCCTCCAGCTGTTGCAAAACTACAACTCGCATCATGCCCTGACAGCCTTCTGGAGAGCAATATAATTAGAGACTACTGCTTAGAATCAGGGGTCTTCAACTTGTTTTAGCAAGATTTTTCTATCCAGGATGCCTCCAGCTGTTGCAAAACTACATTTCCAAGCATGCCATCTATAGTAGTGTGCTGTGTAAATCAGCCCACAGTACTAGCTTTTTTAGCACACTTTTACTAGTACTGTGTTATGGCATAGCAAAGTGGTTTATGTGCTGTGTTTGCACAGGCAACTAAGCGAGGAAGTGACTATGTGTGTACTACTGGTAAACAGCCCAGCTCTGGTCATGCCCCCTGAAATGTAGAGAATGAAAAATGCTCTTAGGACCTCAGTGTTTCCCAACCAGTGTGCATCCAGCTGGGGCAGCACTAAAACTCCCATCATGCCCTGACAGACACCTAGAAAGCAAAATAATTGGAGACTACTGCTTAAAATTCGTGATCTTTAATTTGTTTTAGCAGTGTTTCCCAACAAGGGTGCCTCCAGCTGTTTCAAAACTACATCTCCCAGCATGCCTTCTGTAGTAGTGTACAGTGACCCCCCGACCTACGATGGCCCCGACATACGATCATTTCAGCATACGATCACTCTCAGAGGCCATCGCATGGTGAAGGCAGCATCAACATACGATGCTTTTGTATGTCGGGGCCATCGCATAAACGGCTATCCGGCAGCGCAGACTGCTTCAGCTGCCACCGGATAGCCGTTTACAGTGCCCCGTGTGGTCCGCTGACGAACACTTACCTGTCCTCGGGACTCCGGCGCGTCCTCTCCGGGATCCCCTGCATCGTCAGTGCTCTCCATCGTCGTCATCACATCGCTGCGCACGCCGTCCCGTCATCCAATAGGAGCGGCGTGTGTAGCGACGTGATGGCGGCGTCGGAGAGCGAGGATGCCGAAGGAGCATAGGCCTTGCCGGAGCGTTGGGGACACCCCGGGGACGCGGCGACAGTGATGGAGGGCGACATCCCGGGCAGCGGTGACGAGCGGTGATGGTCCGGAGCGGCGGGTACAGGTGAGTACAACTTCCTCTAATAGTGGTCTACAACCTGCGGACCTCCAGATGTTGCAAAACTACAACACCCAGCATGCCCGGACAGCCAACGGCTGTCCGGGCATGCTGGGTGTTGTAGTTTTGCAACATCTGGAGGTTTGCAGCTTGTAGACCACTGTCCTATACTTTACATTGCACGAATCCCTCAGCATACGATGGTTTCAACAAACGATGGTCCATTTGGAACGGATTACCATCGTATGTTGAGGGACCACTGTACTGTGTACATGCTGAGAGTTGTAGTTTTGCAACAACTGGAGGCACCGTGGTTGGGAAACTTTGTGTTACAGGAAGCAATAATACCCTGACAATCCAAGGGGATGACTGGCCCACTGACTTTTGGCCTAACCTACAAAACCGTCCCATGATGCTGACCGGTCAAGGACATAGATAATCTGGAGACCCTGAAACCATTGCAGTGGTGAACGATTACAGATGTAATGGGGGGAGATTTACTAGGCAGCTTACACTGCATGTAATGTATTATGTGTTTTTCACGCTCTTTACGCCTTTCTTGACAGCGTTTAATAATTGTGGAGATAAAATGGCTAAGTGCAGTCATAAAATGTCAACATTTCCTTAAGACCCGGCACCATTTCTGGGTTGAGATCATCAGAGGGAATGCAGCCAAGTGAGGGGCCACAGGCCAGCTGCTCCTATGCGTCGTCCTGTCTATGGATGTCTGGGGGTAGTAGTGCACCAGGGTGTGGGGGATATAAGAAGTCACTATGGCAGGTGATGGGGTTAGTGTTATGGGCCACTGGGTTTATGAGCTTGTTATTAGGGCCATGTAGTTAGTCTTAAAGGGTCATGGTGACTAATATCATGGGGCACTGTGGCTTGTGTTATCATCATTATCATCACTGTGTGTAATATCCCTGTACTGTGACATCACTGTGTATTATCCCTGTACTGTGACATCACTGTGTATTATCCCTGTACTGTGACATCACTGTGTATATTATCTCTGTACTGTGACATCACTATGTATTATCCTGTACTATGACATCACTGTGTATTATCCCTGTACTGTGACATCACTGTGTATATTATCCCTGTACTGTGACATCACTGTGTGTATTATCCCTGTACTGTGACATCACTGTGTATTATCCCTGTACTGTGATATCACTGTGTGTATTATCCCTGTACTGTGACATCACTGTGCATTATCTCTGTACTGTGACATCACTGTGTATTATCCCTGTACTGTGACATCACTGTGTATTATCCCTGTACTGTGACATCACTGTGTATTATCCCTGTACTGTGACATCACTGTGTGTATTATCCCTGTACTGTGACATCACTGTGTATTATCCCTGTACTGTGACATCACTGTGTATTATCCCTGTACTGTGACATCACTGTGTGTATTATCCCTGTACTGTGACATCACTGTGTATATTATCTCTGTACTGTGACATCACTATGTATTATCCTGTACTATGACATCACTGTGTATTATCCCTGTACTGTGACATCACTGTGTGTATTATCCCTGTACTGTGACATCACTGTGTGTATTATCCCTGTACTGTGACATCACTGTGTATTATCCCTGTACTGTGACATCACTGTGTATTATCCCTGTACTGTGACATCACTGTGTGTATTATCATTGTACTGTGACATCTCTGTGTATTATCCCTGTACTGTGACATCACTGTGTATTATCCCTGTACTGTGACATCACTGTGTGTATTATCATTGTACTGTGACATCACTGTGTATTATCCCTGTACTGTGACATCACTGTGTATTATCCCTGTACTGTGACATCACTGTGTGTATTATCATTGTACTGTGACATCACTGTGTATATTATCGCTGTACTGTGACATCACTGTGTATTATCCCTGTACTGTGACATCACTGTGTATTATCCCTGCACTGTGACATCACTGTGTGTATTATCATTGTACTGTGACATCTCTGTGTATTATCCCTGTACTGTGACATCACTGTGTATTATCCCTGTACTGTGACATCACTGTGTGTATTATCATTGTACTGTGACATCACTGTGTGTATTATCCCTGTACTGTGACATCACTGTGTATTATCCCTGTACTGTGATATTACTGTGTATTATCTCTGTACTGTGACATCACTGTGTATATTATCCCTGTACTGTGACATCACTGTGTGTATTATTATTGTACTGTGACATCACTGTGTGTATTATCCATGTACTGTGACATCACTGTGTATTATCCCTGTACTGTGACATCACTGTGTATTATCCCTGTACTGTGACATCACTGTGTGTATTATCCCTGTACTGTGACATCACTGTGTATATTATCTCTGTACTGTGACATCACTATGTATTATCCTGTACTATGACATCACTGTGTATTATCCCTGTACTGTGACATCACTGTGTATATTATCGCTGTACTGTGACATCACTGTGTGTATTATCCCTGTACTGTGACATCACTGTGTGTATTATCATTGTACTGTGACATCACTGTGTGTATTATCCCTGTAGTGTGACATCACTGTGTATTATCCCTGTACTGTGACATCACTGTGTATTATCCCTGTACTGTGACATCTTTGTGTGTATTATCATTGTACTGTGACATCTCTGTGTATTATCCCTGTACTGTGATATCACTGTGTATTATCCCTGTTCTGTGACATCACTGTGTGTATTATCATTGTACTGTGACATCACTGTGTATTATCCCTGTACTGTGACATCACTGTGTGTATTATCCCTGTACTGTGACATCACTGTGTATTATCCCTGTACTGTGACATTACTGTGTATTATCTCTGTACAGTGACATCACTGTGTATTATCCCTGTACTGTGACATCACTGTGTGTATTATCCCTGTACTGTGACATCACTGTGTATTATCCCTGTACTGTGATATCACTGTGTGTATTATCCCTGTACTGTGACATCACTGTGTATTATCCCTGTACTGTGACATCACTGTGTATTATCCCTGTACTGTGACATCACTGTGTGTATTATCCCTGTACTGTGACATCACTGTGTATATTATCTCTGTACTGTGACATCACTATGTATTATCCTGTACTATGACATCACTGTGTGTATTATCCCTGTACTGTGACATCACTGTGTATATTATCCCTGTACTGTGACATCACTGTGTGTATTATCATTGTACTGTGACATCACTGTGTGTATTATCTCTGTACTGTGACATCACTGTGTATTATCCCTGTACTGTGACATCACTGTGTGTATTATCATTGTACTGTGACATCTCTGTGTATTATCCCTGTACTGTGACATCACTGTGTGTATTATCATTGTACTGTGACATCACTGTGTGTATTATCATTGTACTGTGACATCACTGTGTGAATTATCCCTGTACTGTGACATCACTGTGTGGATTATCCCTGTACTGACATCACTGTGTATTATCCATGTACTGTGACATCACTGTGTATTATCCCTGTACTGTGACATCACTGTGTATCTTCCCTGTACTGTGACATCACTGTGTGTATTATCATTGTACTGTGACATCACTGTGTGTATTATCCCTGTACTGTGACATCACTGTGTATCTTCCCTGTACTGTGACATCACTGTGTGGATTATCCCTGTACTGTGACATCACTGTGTGTATTATCCCTGTACTGTGACATCACTGTGTGGATAATCCCTGTACTGTGACATCACTGTGTATTATCCCTGTACTGTGACATCACTGTGTATTATCCCTGTACTGTGACATCACTGTGTGTATCTTCCCTGTACTGTGACATCACTGTGTGTATTATCATTGTACTGTGACATCACTGTGTGTATTATCCCTGTACTGTGACATCACTGTGTATCTTCCCTGTACTGTGACATCACTGTGTGGATTATCCCTGTACTGTGACATCACTGTGTGGATTATCATTGTACTGTGACATCTCTGTGTATTATCCCTGTACTGTGACATCACTGTGTATTATCCCTGTACTGTGACATCACTGTGTGTATTATCATTGTACTGTGACATCACTGTGTGAATTATCCCTGTACTGTGACATCACTGTGTGGATTATCCCTGTACTGACATCACTGTGTATTATCCCTGTACTGTGACATCACTGTGTATTATCCCTGTACTGTGACATCACTGTGTATCTTCCCTGTACTGTGACATCACTGTATGTATTATCATTGTACTGTGACATCACTGTGTGTATTATCCCTGTACTGTGACATCACTGTGTATCTTCCCTGTACTGTGACATCACCGTGTGGATTATCCCTGTACTGTGACATCACTGTGTGTATTATCCCTGTACTGTGACATCACTGTGTGGATAATCCCTGTACTGTGACATCACTGTGTATTATCCCTGTACTGTGACATCACTGTGTATTATCCCTGTACTGTGACATCACTGTGTATTATCCCTGTACTGTGACATCACTGTGTGTATTATCCCTGTACTGTGACATCACTGTGTATTATCCCTGTACTGTGACATCACTGTGTGGATTATCCCTGTACTGTTACAACACTGTGTGGATTATCCCTGTACTGTGACTTCACTGTGTGGATTATCCCTGTACTGTGACATCACTGTGTGGATTATCCCTGTACTGTTACAACACTGTGTGGATTATCCCTGTACTGTGACTTCACTGTGTGGATTATCCCTGTACTGTGACATCACTGTGTGGATTATCCCTGTACTGTGACATCACTGTGTGTATTATCCCTGTACTGTGACTTCAATGTGTATTATCCCTGTACTGTGACATCACTGTGTGGATTATCCCTGTACTGTGACATCACTGTGTGGATTATCATTGTACTGTGACATCTCTGTGTATTATCCCTGTACTGTGACATCACTGTGTATTATCCCTGTACTGTGACATCACTGTGTGTATTATCATTGTACTGTGACATCACTGTGTGAATTATCCCTGTACTGTGACATCACTGTGTGGATTATCCCTGTACTGACATCACTGTGTATTATCCCTGTACTGTGACATCACTGTGTATTATCCCTGTACTGTGACATCACTGTGTATATTCCCTGTACTGTGACATCACTGTGTGTATTATCATTGTACTGTGACATCACTGTGTGTATTATCCCTGTTCTGTGACATCACTGTGTATCTTCCCTGTACTGTGACATCACTGTGTGGATTATCCCTGTACTGTGACATCACTGTGTTTATTATCCCTGTACTGTGACATCACTGTGTGGATAATCCCTGTACTGTGACATCACTGTGTATTATCCCTGTACTGTGACATCACTGTGTATTATCCCTGTACTGTGACATCACTGTGTATTATCCCTGTACTGTGACATCACTGTGTGTATTATCCCTGTACTGTGACTGTTACGCCGAGCGCTCCGGGTCCCCGCTCCTCCCCGGAGCGCTCGCTACACTCTCGCTACTGCAGCGCTCCGGTCAGATCCACTGACCCGGTGCGCTGCGATACCGCCTCCAGCCGGGATGCAATTCGCGATGCGGGTGGCGCCCGCTCGCGATGCGCACCCCGGCTCCCGTACCTGACTCGCTCTCCGTCGGTCCTGTCCCGGCGCGCGGCCCCGCTCCCTAGGGCGCGCGCGCGCCGGGTCTCTGCGATTTAAAGGGCCACTGCGCCGCTGATTGGCGCAAGTGGTTCTAATTCGTGTGTTCACCTGTGCACTCCCTATGTATACCTCACTTCCCCTGCACTCCCTCGCCGGATCTTGTTGCCATTGTGCCAGTGAAAGCGTTTCCTTGTGTGTTCCTAGCCTGTGTTCCAGACCTCCTGCCGTTGCCCCTGACTACGATCCTTGCTGCCTGCCCCGACCTTCTGCTACGTCCGACCTTGCTTCTGTCTACTCCCTTGTACCGCGCCTATCTTCAGCAGTCAGAGAGGTTGAGCCGTTGCTAGTGGATACGACCTGGTCACTACCGCCGCAGCAAGACCATCCCGCTTTGCGGCGGGCTCTGGTGAAAACCAGTAGTGACTTAGAACCGGTCCACTAGCACGGTCCACGCCAATCCCTCTCTGGCACAGAGGATCCACCTCCTGCCAGCCGGCATCGTGACAGTAGATCCGGCCATGGATCCCGCTGAAGTCCCTCTGCCAGTTGTCGCCGACCTCACCACGGTGGTCGCCCAGCAGTCACAACAGATAGCGCAACAAGGCCACCAGCTGTCTCAACTGACCGTGATGCTACAGCAGCTACTACCACAGCTTCAGCAATCATCTCCTCCGCCAGCTCCTGCACCTCCTCCGCAGCGAGTGGCCGCTTCAGGCCTATGACTATCCTTGCCGGATAAATTTGATGGGGACTCAAAATTTTGCCGTGGCTTTCTTTCTCAATGTTCCCTGCACTTGGAGATGATGTCGGACCAGTTTCCTACTGAAAGGTCTAAGGTGGCTTTCGTAGTCAGCCTTCTGTCTGGAAAAGCTCTGTCATGGGCCACACCGCTCTGGGACCGCAATGACCCCGTCACTGCCTCTGTACACTCCTTCTTCTCGGAAATTCGAAGTGTCTTTGAGGAACCTGCCCGAGCCTCTTCTGCTGAGACTGCCCTGTTGAACCTGGTCCAGGGTAATTCTTCCGTTGGCGAGTACGCCGTACAATTCCGTACTCTTGCTTCTGAACTATCCTGGAATAATGAGGCCCTCTGCGCGACCTTTAAAAAAGGCCTATCCAGCAACATTAAAGATGTTCTGGCCGCACGAGAAATCCCTGCTAACCTACATGAACTCATTCATCTAGCCACTCGCATTGACATGCGTTTTTCCGAAAGGCGTCAGGAGCTCCGCCAGGATATGGACTTTGTTCGCACGAGGCGTTTTTTCTCCCCGGCTCCTCTCTCCTCTGGTCCCCTGCAATCCGTTCCTGTGCCTCCCGCCGTGGAGGCTATGCAGGTCGACCGGTCTCGCCTGACACCTCAAGAGAGGACACGACGCCGCATGGAGAATCTCTGCCTGTACTGTGCCGGTACCGAACACTTCCTGAAGGATTGTCCTATCCGTCCTCCCCGCCTGGAAAGACGTACGCTGACTCCGCACAAAGGTGAGACAGTCCTTGATGTCAACTCTGCTTCTCCACGTCTTACTGTGCCTGTGCGGATATCTGCCTCTACCTTCTCCTTCTCTACTACGGCCTTCTTGGATTCCGGATCTGCAGGAAATTTTATTTTGGCCTCTCTCATCAACAGGTTCAACATCCCGGTGACCAGTCTCGCCAGACCCCTCTACATCAATTGTGTTAACAATGAAAGATTGGACTGTACCATACGTTTCCGCACGGAGCCCCTCCTAATGTGCATCGGACCTCATCACGAGAAAATTGAGTTTTTGGTCCTCCCCAATTGCACTTCCGAAATTCTCCTCGGACTACCCTGGCTTCAACACCATTCCCCAACCCTGGATTGGTCCACTGGGGAGATCAAGAGTTGGGGCTCCTCTTGTTTCAAGGACTGCCTTAAACCGGATCCCAGTTCTCCTTGCCGTGACCCTGTGGTTCCCCCTGTAACCGGTCTCCCTAAGGCCTATATGGACTTTGCGGATGTTTTTTGCAAAAAACAAGCTGAGACTCTACCTCCTCACAGGCCTTATGACTGTCCTATTGACCTCCTCCCGGGCACTACTCCACCCCGGGGCAGAATTTATCCTCTCTCTGCCCCAGAGACTCTTGCTATGTCTGAGTACATCCAGGAAAATTTAAAAAAGGGCTTTATCCGCAAATCCTCCTCTCCTGCCGGAGCCGGATTTTTCTTTGTGTCCAAAAAAGATGGCTCCCTACGTCCTTGCATTGACTACCGCGGTCTTAATAAAATCACGGTAAAGAACCGCTACCCCCTACCTCTCATCTCTGAACTCTTTGATCGCCTCCAAGGTGCCCACATCTTTACCAAACTGGACTTAAGAGGTGCTTTTAATCTCATCCGCATCAGAGAGGGGGATGAATGGAAAACGGCATTTAACACTAGAGATGGACACTTTGAGTATCTGGTCATGCCCTTTGGCCTGTGCAACGCCCCTGCCGTCTTCCAAGACTTTGTTAATGACATTTTTCGTGATCTCTTATATTCCTGTGTTGTTGTGTATCTGGACGATATCCTGATTTTTTTCTGCCAACCTAGAAGAACACCGCCAGCATGTCCGCATGGTTCTTCAGAGACTTCGTGACAATCAACTGTATGCCAAAATGGAGAAATGTCTGTTTGAATGTCAATCTTTTCCTTTCCTAGGATACTTGGTCTCTGGCCAGGGACTACAAATGGATCCAGACAAACTCTCTGCCGTCTTAGATTGGCCACGCCCCTCCGGACTCCGTGCTATCCAACGTTTTTTGGGGTTCGCCAATTATTACAGACAATTTATTCCACATTTTTCTACCATTGTGGCTCCTATCGTGGCTTTAACCAAAAAGAATGCCAATCCTAAGTCATGGCCTCCTCAAGCGGAAGACGCCTTTAAACAGCTCAAGTCTGCCTTTTCTTCGGCTCCCGTGCTCTCCAGACCTGACCCATCTAAACCCTTCCTATTGGAGGTTGATGCCTCCTCAGTAGGAGCTGGAGCGGTCCTTCTACAAAAAAATTCTTCCGGGCATGCTGTTACTTGTGGGTTTTTTTCTAGGACCTTCTCACCGGCGGAGAGGAACTACTCCATCGGGGATCGAGAGCTACTAGCCATTAAATTAGCACTTGAGGAATGGAGGCATCTGCTGGAGGGATCAAGATTTCCAGTTATTATTTACACCGATCACAAGAACCTCTCCTATCTCCAGTCTGCCCAACGGCTGAATCCTCGCCAGGCCAGGTGGTCTCTGTTCTTTGCCCGATTTAATTTTGAAATTCACTTTCGGCCTGCCGATAAGAACATTAGGGCCGATGCTCTCTCTCGTTCCTCGGATGCCTCGGAAGTAGAGCTCTCTCCGCAACACATCATTCCTCCTGACTGCCTGATCTCCACTTCTCCAGCCTCCATCAGGCAAACTCCTCCAGGGAAGACCTTCGTCTCTCCACGCCAACGCCTCGGAATCCTCAAATGGGGTCACTCCTCCCATCTCGCAGGTCATGCGGGCATCAAGAAATCCGTGCAACTCATCTCTCGTTTCTATTGGTGGCCGACTCTGGAGACGGATGTTGTGGATTTTGTGCGAGCCTGCACTGTCTGTGCCTGGGATAAGACTCCTCGCCAGAAGCCCGCTGGTCTTCTTCATCCTCTGCCTGTCCCCGAACAGCCTTGGTCCCATTTTTTCTCCTGGAGACAAGGTATGGCTCTCCGCTAAATATGTCCGCTTCCGTGTCCCTAGCTACAAATTGGGACCACGCTATCTTGGTCCTTTCAAAATTTTGTGCCAGATTAATCCTGTCTCTTACAAACTTCTTCTTCCTCCTTCTCTTCGTATTCCTAATGCCTTTCACGTTTCTCTTCTTAAACCACTCATCATCAACCGTTTCTCTCCCAAACTTGTTTCTCCCACTCCTGTTTCCGGCTCCTCGGACATCTTCTCCGTAAAGGAGATACTGGCCTCCAAGAAGGTCAGAGGGAAAACTTTTTTTTTGGTCGATTGGGAGGGTTGTGGTCCTGAAGAGAGATCCTGGGAACCTGAGGACAATATCCTAGACAAAAGTCTGCTCCTCAGGTTCTCAGGCTCTAAGAAGAGGGGGAGACCCAAGGGGGGGGGGTACTGTTACGCCGAGCGCTCCGGGTCCCCGCTCCTCCCCGGAGCGCTCGCTACACTCTCGCTACTGCAGCGCTCCGGTCAGATCCACTGACCCGGTGCGCTGCGATACCGCCTCCAGCCGGGATGCGATTCGCGATGCGGGTGGCGCCCGCTCGCGATGCGCACCCCGGCTCCCGTACCTGACTCGCTCTCCGTCGGTCCTGTCCCGGCGCGCGCGGCCCCACTCCCTAGGGCGCGCGCGCGCCGGGTCTCTGCGATTTAAAGGGCCACTGCGCCGCTGATTGGCGCAAGTGGTTCTAATTAGTGTGTTCACCTGTGCACTCCCTATGTATACCTCACTTCCCCTGCACTCCCTCGCCGGATCTTGTTGCCATTGTGCCAGTGAAAGCGTTTCCTTGTGTGTTCCTAGCCTGTGTTCCAGACCTCCTGCCGTTGCCCCTGACTACGATCCTTGCTGCCTGCCCCGACCTTCTGCTACGTCCGACCTTGCTTCTGTCTACTCCCTTGTACCGCGCCTATCTTCAGCAGTCAGAGAGGTTGAGCCGTTGCTAGTGGATACGACCTGGTCACTACCGCCGCAGCAAGACCATCCCGCTTTGCGGCGGGCTCTGGTGAAAACCAGTAGTGACTTAGAACCGGTCCACTAGCACGGTCCACGCCAATCCCTCTCTGGCACAGAGGATCCACCTCCTGCCAGCCGGCATCGTGACAGTGACATCACTGTGTATTATCCCTGTACTGTGACATCACTGTGTGGATTATCCCTGTACTGTTACAACACTGTGTGGATTATCCCTGTACTGTGACTTCACTGTGTGGATTATCCCTGTACTGTGACATCACTGTGTGGATTATCCCTGTACTGTTACAACACTGTGTGGATTATCCCTGTACTGTGACTTCACTGTGTGGATTATCCCTGTACTGTGACATCACTGTGTGGATTATCCCTGTACTGTGACATCACTGTGTGTATTATCCCTGTACTGTGACTTCACTGTGTATTATCCCTGTACTGTGACATCACTGTGTGGATTATCCCTGTACTGTGACATCACTGTGTATCTTCCCTGTACTGTGACATCACTGTGTGGATTATCCCTGTACTGTGACATCACTGTGTGTATTATCCCTGTACTGTGACATCACTGTGTGGATTATCCCTGTACTGTGACAACACTGTGTGGATTATCCCTGTACTGTGACTTCACTGTATATTATACCTGTACTGTGACATCACTGTGTGGATTATCCCTGTACTGTGACATCACTATGTGGATTATCCCTGCACTGTGACATCACTGTGTGGATTATCCCTGTACTGTGACATCACTGTGTGTATTATCCCTGTACTGTGACATCACTGTGTGGATTATCCCTGTACTGTGACATCACTGTGTGTATTATCCCTGTACTGTGACATCACTGTGTGTATTATCCCTGTACTGTGACATCACTGTGTGTACTATCCCTGTACTGTGACATCACTGTGTGTATTATCCCTGTACTGTGACATCACTGTGTGTATTATCCCTGTTGACTAAAGAAACCAAAATAATCATTAGCTTTTCCATGTTACAAATTTGCTACTGCCAGTTGTCATTGTAGAATGGGGCCTTATTCCAGGTTTTGCTATGGTTATTCAAATCGGTGGGGTTACTGTGGCCTGTGATATGGGGTCAATTTGTCTGGTGTAATGGGGTCAGATAATGTGGCCTGTGATATGGGGTAACATTTAATGATACTGGTATGATGCCACGGCTGACATGGAGGCGCTATGGCTGGTGTAATAGGACACTGTCTGGTCATAAGTGACCAATGTTGTGAGGACACTGCAACTTATATGGGGCCACTGTGGCTAAAGTTAATAGGGTACTGTGCCTGGTATTATAGGGAATTTTGCCTCCATAGCTACATATATTTAGTTTTTTTATGGGGTCTCCTGTGACCACCACTTCGTAGAACATTGAAGCACTTTACTAGCCATCTATCTCGGCCCTCACTGACATGTTTTACAGGTTCTGTTGTATTATTTACAAGCCATAATGTTGGTCATTTGTGGAAAATGGGTAATTTGCACAAAGCTGCAATAATGGGGGTAGGAAATGGCAGAAAAAGCCTTTTTTACACCAGCCGACCCCCCTTCCCTCTCCGCAGACCGGTCAGCAATTAGGCAAGGCCGGATTATGAGGCAATAAAGATGACAAAGAGTCCAAGATTAATGACCTCCCGAATATCTGAAGGAAGTGGCAGAGGAAATAGGAAAAAGCAACAGCAAAGATACGGTCCCTCAGAAGTGACAGGCCGGGGGCCGTCATGGAGCCCAAGGGTTCTCCTCGGTCATGGCCTCTGGTGTCCTTTGCTTGTTGGGTGGCTTCCTGATAACTTCTGGGTCAAAACAATTCTGCGCCATGTTGTGGTTTTATCATGTAGATCCATCCGTGAGCGGCGGTAATAGATGCGGTGTCAGCCATTGTATCTCATGGCCTATTATGCTGGACGGCAGCCGGGGAGCATGGGAAAAATACATCAGGCTCTATGGGTTCAAGAGTTCAGAAAGGATGGATTCCTCCAACTGAGAGAAATGCTACTTGTACCTCAAATAATCAAAATATTCGTTACATTTGGCACAGGGGGGGCACAAACTTTTTTGGTTTAAGAAAAACTAAAAAGACAAAATTGTTTTTTACGGTGGAAATTATATAAATTAGTACAAAAATGTTGCATCGTGGCAGAGCCGAAACACCGCATCGAATCTATCACATCTGGCGCTGCAGTCACATGATGGTCCTGACAGAAAAGCAACTGCATCTGCCGCCATCATACTGCGCCATTCTGAAGGGTCTGATGTAGTTATTGTTGATGCGTCATATTCCCCATTATATGGAAGCTTAGTCTTAGTATGCAGCTCACTATCCATAGACCCATCTTTACCAGCTCACCCTGCATTGCACCCTCTTTTGCAGCACACTTTCCATAGCTCCTTGTTTTGCAGCACTATTGCTCTCTCTTTGGCAGAACACAATTCACTGCTGTGGTAACCCAGCACCAAAGGCTGTCCTGTGGGCTGCAGATCTTCTCGGGCATGCCTGCTGCTCTTTTGTTGGGCCCACTGTGAAAATGTTTACTATGTATTATGTTCAAGCACTTTATTGTATTAGTTATATCCACTGTGTATTATGTACTGTGCCTTTAAGATGCAATGTTAACCAGGTGACCCTGTCTGCCCAATGGGAACCTGTAAATTGACCAGTATATAGTGGGGGGGGGGGGGGAGTTCAGTGTGTGCTGAACTTCAGTGTGGAGAGGAGGTGGAAGAAGTGTGTGGAGAATCCTGAGAGAAGCCTGCAGAAGATATCTTCTCAACTCAGCTCCGCCATTCTGCAAGAGTTCCCCGTACAGTTGATGAGTGAAGCCCTCTCAGTGATAGTAACTGGACCTTGTCAGAACCCTAATCAGCTTGAGAAATCTTCAAGTCTTAAATCTAAAGTCTATATCAATCAAGTGGGTGAAAAGCACCATAAGTCCCAGCAAGGCAACAGGGCTCCCAAGGGTTACACTGCATTCCTTCTACTCTGCTTCGTACTATGTGTAATACCATTCTGCACTCTGCTCAGTAAAAGGCAGTTATCCGTAACCTGACATCGGTGTGTTTCTTACCCCTCATGTCTGGCCCAGGAGAAGCTGTCTCCACCTTGGACAGTGTATAGGCTAACGGTGCCCTGGCGTCACGAAGTGATAGGAATTCCCTGCACCCCCGGGGCACCACAATGCTCCCTCTTTTGCAGCACACTCTCCATTGCTCCCCTTTTCAACAAACTCTACATTTCTTCCTTCTTTTGCAGCACACTATCCATTGTTCTCTTTTGCAGTACTTTTCATTGTTGTCTTTTGCAGCACACTCTCCATTGCTCCCCTCTGTTGCGGCACACTCTCCATTGTTCCCCCTGTTGCAGCACACTCTCCATTGTTCCCTCTGTTGCAGCACACTCTCCATTGCTCCCTCCTGTTGCAGCACACTTTCCATTGCTCCCCCCTGTTGCGGCACACTCTCCACTGTTCCCTCTGTTGCAGCACATTCTCCATTGCTCCCCCCTGTTGCAGCACACTCTCCATTGCTCCCCCCTGTTGCAGCACACTCTCCATTGCTCCCCCCTGTTGCAGCACTTTCTCCATTATTCCCTCTGTTGCGGCACACTCTCCATTGTTTACCCCTATTGCAGCACTTTCTCCATTGTTCCCTCTGTTGCGGCACACTCTCCATTGTTTACCCCTATTGCAGCACTTTCTCCATTGTTCCCTCTGTTGCGGCACACTCTCCATTGTTCCCTCTTTTGTGGCACACTCTCCATTGTTCCCTCTGTCGCAGCACACTCTCTTTTGTTCCCTCTGTTGCGGCACACTCTCCATTGTTCCCTCTGTTGCGGCACACTCTCCATTGTTCCCTCTTTTGTGGCACACTCTCCATTGTTCCCTCTGTTGCAGCACACTCTCTTTTGTTCCCTCTGTTGCAGCACACTCTCCATTGTTCCCTCTGTTGCAGCACACTCTCCATTGTTCTCTCTGTTGCAGCACACTCTCCATTGTTCCCTCTGTTGCAGCACACTCTCCATTGTTCCCTCTGTTGCAGCACACTCTCTATTGTTCCCTCTGTTGCGGCACACTCTCCATTGTTCCCTCTGTTGCGGCACACTCTCCATTGTTCCCTCTTTTGTGGCACACTCTCCATTGTTCCCTCTGTTGCAGCACACTCTCTTTTGTTCCCTCTGTTGCAGCACACTCTCCATTGTTCCCTCTGTTGCAGCACACTCTCCATTGTTCCCTCTGTTGCAGCACACTCTCCATTGTTCCCTCTGTTGCAGCACACTCTCCATTGTTCCCTCTGTCGCAGCACACTCTCCATTCTTCCCCCTGTTGCGGCACACTCTCCATTGTTCCCTCTGTTGCGGCACACTCTCCATTGCTCCCCCTGTTGCGGCACACTCTTCATTGTTCCCTCTGTTGCAGCACACTCTCCATTGTTCCCTCTGTTGCGGCACACTCTCCATTGTTCCCTCTGTTGCGGCACACTCTCCATTGTTCCCTCTGTTGCGGCACACTCTCCATTGTTCCCTCTTTTGCTGCACACTCTCCATTGTTCCCTCTGTTGCAGCACACTCTCCATTGTTTCCTCTGTTGCGGCACACTCTCCATTGTTTCCTCTGTTGCAGCACACTCTCCATTATTCCCTCTGTTGCGGCACACTCTCCATTGTTCCCTCTTTTGCGGCACACTCTCCATTATTCCCTCTATTGCAGCACACTCTCCATTGTTCCCTCTGTTGCAGCACACTCTCCATTGTTCCCTCTGTTGCAGCACACTCTCCATTGTTCCCTCTGTTGCAGCACACTCTCCATTGTTCCCTCTGTTGCGGCACACTCTCCATTATTCTCTCTGTTGCTGCACACTCTCCATTGTTCCCTCTTTTGCGGCACACTCTCCATTGTTCCCTCTTTTGCGGCACACTCTCCATTGTTCCCTCTGTTGCGGCACACTCTCCATTATTCTCTCTGTTGCGGCACACTCTCCATTGTTCTCTCTTTTGCGGCACACTCTCCATTGTTCCCTCTGTTGCAGCACACTCTCCATTGTTCCCTCTGTTGCGGCACACTCTCCATTATTCTCTCTGTTGCGGCACACTCTCCATTGTTCCCTCTTTTGCGGCACACTCTCCATTGTTCCCTCTGTTGCGGCACACTCTCCATTGTTCCCTTTGTTGCGGCACACTCTCCATTGTTCCCTCTTTTGCGGCACACTCTCTATTGTTCCCTCTGTTGCGGCACACTCTCCATTGTTCCCTCTGTTGCAGCACACTCTCCATTGTTCCCTCTGTTGCGGCACACTCTCCATTGTTCCCTCTGTTGCAGCACACTCTCCATTGTTCCCTCTGATGCAGCACACTCTGCATTGTTCCCTCTGTTGCGGCACATTCTCCATTGTTCCCTCTGTTGCAGCACACTCTCCATTGTTCCCTCTGTTGCGGCACACTCTCCATTGTTCCCTCTGTTGCAGCACACTCTCCATTGTTCCCTCTTTTGCGGCACACTCTCCATTGTTCCCTCTGTTGCGGCACACTCTCCATTGTTCCCTCTGTTGCGGCACATTCTCCATTGTTCCCTCTGTTGCAGCACACTCTCCATTGTTCCCTCTTTTGCGGCACACTCTCCATTGTTCCCTCTTTTGCGGCACACTCTCCATTGTTCCCTCTGTTGCGGCACATTCTCCATTGTTCCCTCTGTTGCAGCACACTCTCCATTGTTCCCTCTTTTGCGGCACACTCTCCATTGTTCCCTCTTTTGCGGCACACTCTCCATTGTTCCCTCTGTTGCAGCACACTCTCCATTGTTCCCTCTTTTGCGGCACACTCTCCATTGTTCCCTCTTTTGCGGCACACTCTCTATTGTTCCCTCTGTTGCGGCACACTCTCCATTGTTCCCTCTTTTGCGGCACACTTTCTATTGCTTGATGTAATGCTCTGCTTTAGTGAGGTCATTTGTTGGCAGCATCCACTGATTTTAGTATAATTCCCTGATGGCTGCTTTCTGGGTAACCAATGATTTTCGTGTTCAATGCTTTGTTCCTTTGAAGATAAGCAGCAATTGATCTGGCGCACGCTTATCTTCCTTGCTCTATTGAAACATTCATCCGCCTGCCATCCTTTATATGTGTTTCTTCTTAATGCATTTTGCAGGTATTTATAGGGTTAACAGGATTACTATTTCATGACTTTTGCAGATTTCCATATCACAGGCGCACTAGCAGGTGTTTTGTGTGGTAATCTCCGCGCTCCCCAGAGAAGGGCTTTGCTTCCAGGCTGATAGGATTGTTATCAGCTTCGCGGCCATATTACCCCATTATAACAAATCTGTAATAGTCGGCAGCATCAGCCCCTAACAAAACCTGAATTATTCATTGCCCCCTGGTTACAATATTAAACATGCCCAGAATGCCATATAGTATGGAGAGAAATCTTCAGAAAATAATAATGCCAAGAGACGATATTTACAGAATTACATTCCAAGAGGAAAAGACGAGGCCCCGGGGGTCATTCTCATGAGAGGAGCCGCCCAACTGTGACCACGATCACGACGGGTAAATGATTAACAGTCCATTCTTACCTCTCCCAGGCCTGGTCATCTATACATCCTCACTGCCCAGCTGGCATAGGGCTATCTATAGTGCCCGTACAATATAGTACCAGGTATAGTGCCCATACCATATAGTACAAGGTATAGTGCCCGTACAATATAGTACCAGGTATAGTGCCCATACCATATAGTACAAGGTATAGTGCCCGTACAATATAGTACCAGGTATAGTGCCCATACCATATAGTACCAGGTATAGTGCCCATACCATATAGTACCAGGTATAGTGCCCGTACAATATAGTACCAGGCATAGTGCCCATACCATATAGTACCAGGTATAGTGCCAGTACCATATAGTACCAGGTATAGTGCCCATACCATATAGTACCAGGTATAGTGCCCGTACAATATAGTACCAGGCATAGTGCCCATACCATATAGTACCAGGTATAGTGCCCATACAATATAGTACCAGGTATAGTGCCCGTACAATATAGTACCAGGTATAGTGCCCATACAATATAGTACCAGGTATAGTGCCCATACCATATAGTACCAGGTATAGTGCCCGTACAATATAGTACCAGGTATAGTGCCCATACAATATAGTGCCAGGTATAGTGCCCATACCATATAGTACCAGGTATAGTGCCCATACCATATAGTACCAGGTATAGTGCCCATACAATATAGTACCAGGCATAGTGCCCATACAATATAGTACCAGGTATAGTGCCCATACCATATAGTACCAGGTATAGTGCCCGTACAATATAGTACCAGGTATAGTGCCCATACAATATAGTGCCAGGTATAGTGCCCATACCATATAGTACCAGGTATAGTGCCCATACCATATAGTACCAGGTATAGTGCCCATACAATATAGTACCAGGCATAGTGCCCATACCATATAGTACCAGGTATAGTGCCTATACCATATAGTACAAGGTATAGTGCCCGTACAATATAGTACCAGGTATAGTGCCCATACCATATAGTACCAGGTATAGTGCCCATACAATATAGTACCAGGCATAGTGCCCATACCATATAGTACCAGGTATAGTGCCTATACCATATAGTACAAGGTATAGTGCCCGTACAATATAGTACCAGGTATAGTGCCCATACAATATAGTACCAGGTATAGTGCCCGTACAATATAGTACTAGGTATAGTGCCCATACAATATAGTGCCAGGTATAGTGCCCATACCATATAGTACCAGGTATAGTGCCCATACCATATAGTACCAGGTATAGTGCCCATACAATATTGTACCAGGCATAGTGCCCATACCATATAGTACCAGGTATAGTGCCCATACCATATAGTCCCAGGTATAGTGCCCATACCATATAGTACCAGGTATAGTGCCCATACAATATAGTACCAGGTATAGTGCCCATACAATATAGTACCAGGTATAGTGCCCGTACAATATAGTACCAGGTATAGTGCCCATACAATATAGTACCAGGCATAGTGCCCGTACAATATAGTACCAGGTATAGTGCCCGTACAATATAGTACCAGGTATAGCGCCCATACAATATAGTACCAGGTACAGTGCCCGTACAATATAGTACCAGGCATAGTGCCCATACAATATAGTACCAGGTATAGTGCCCGTACAATATAGTACCAGGTATAGTGCCCGTACAATATAGAACCAGGTATAGTGCCCATACCATATAGTACCAGGCATAGTGCCCATACAATATAGTACCAGGTATAGTGCCCATACAATATAGTACCAGGTATAGTGCCCATACAATATAGTACCAGGTATAGTGCCCGTACAATATAGTACCAGGTATAGCGCCCATACAATATAGTACCAGGTATAGTGCCCGTACAATATAGTACCAGGTATAGCGCCCATACAATATAGTACCAGGTATAGTGCCCATACCATATAGTATCAGACATAGTGCCCATACCATATAGTACCAGGCATAGTGCCCATACAATATAGTTCCAGTTATAATGCCCATACAATATAGTACCAAGCATAGTGCCTGTACAAAATAGTACCAGGCATAGTGTCCATACAATATAGTACCAGGCATAGTGCCAACAGCATCAGATATAGGAGCAATAGAATGGTGCCTGATAGTGGGGCAATTACATAATAACACATAACATAATAACAATAACACATAACAACATAATAAGTGTCAGGAGAATAGTATTTGAATATTGGCAAATAAAGGGTTGATGGAATAGTTCTAGCTGTGGGGTTAGTGGAATATTACCACACTTAGTGCCAATAAAATAGTGCCAGCTATAGGAACAATCTTAGGGTACCAGGAATATTGCTAATAGAATAGTACCAGGTATGCTGCCAAAATAATATTATCAGACCTAGTGTCAATATAAAAGTACCTAAGCATCAATAGAAAAGTGCCAGACACAATGACAAAATAAGAGTACCAGGCACAGTGCCAATAGAATAGTCCTGGACATAGTATTTGTAGAGTAGTCCTGGACATACTGTAGTACCTGTAGGATAGTCCTGGACATAGTACCTGTAGAATAGTCCTGGACATAGTACCTGTAGAATAGTATTAGGCATAGTACTTGTAGAATAGTCCTGGACATAGTACCTGTAGAATAGTCCTGGACATAGTATCTGTAGAATAGTACAAGGCATAGTACTTGTAGAAAAGTCCTGGACATAGCACCTGTAGAATAACCCTGGACATAGTACCTGTAGAATACTCATGGACATAGTACCTGTAGAATACTGTAGTAGTGGACATAGTACCTGTAGAATAGCCCTGGACATTTTACCTGTAGAATAGTCCTGGACATAGCACCTGTAGAATTGTCCTCGACATAGTATATATAGAATAGTCCTGGACATAGTACCTGTAGACATAATGGGCATGAAAGCGGTAGAATAGTATTGGGCATAGTACCTGTAGAAAGTAGTGGGCATAGTAGCAGTAGAATAGTATTGGGCATAGTACCTGTAGAGCAGCCCTGGACATAGTACCTGTAGAATAGTATTGGACATAGTACCTGTAGAGCAGCCCTGGACATAGTACCTGTAGAATAGTCCTGGACATAGGGGGACATTTATCAAAACATGTGCAAAGGAAAATTTACCCAGTTGCCCATAGCAACCAACCAGATTACTTCTTTCATTTTGCAAAGGCCTTGTTAAAAATGAAAGAAGTGAGCGGATTGTTTGCTATGGGCAACTGGGCAACTTTTCTTCTGGACAGGTTTTGATAAATCTCCCCCATAGTACCTGTAGAATACACCCAACATAGTACCTGTAGAATAGTCCTGGACATAGTACCTGTAGAATAGCCCTGGACATAGTACCTGTAGAATAGCCCTGGACATAGTAACTGTAGAATAGTCCTGGACATAGTACCTGTAGAACAGCCTTGGACATAGTACCTGTAGAATAGTCCTGGACATAGTACCTGTAGAATAGCCCTGGACATAGTACCTGTAGAATAGCCCTGGACATAGTACCTGTAGAACAGCCCTGGACATAGTACCTGTAGAATACCCCTGACATAGTACCTGTAGAATAGTCCTGGACATAGTACCTGTAGAACAGCCCTGGACATAGTACCTGTAGAATACCCCTGACATAGTACCTGTAGAATAGCCCTGACATAGTACCTGTAGAATAGCCCTGGACATAGTACCTGTAGAATAGCCCTGGACATAGTACCTGTAGAATAGTCCTGGACATAGTACCTGTAGAATAGTCCTGGACATAGTACCTGTAGAATAGTCCTGGACATAGTACCTGTAGAATAGTCCTGGACATAGTACCTGTAGAATAGCCCTGGACATAGTACCTGTAGAATAGTCCTGGACATAGTACCTGTAGAATACCCCTGGACATAGTACCTGTAGAATAGCCCTGGACATAGTACCTGTAGAACAGCCCTGGACATAGTACCTGTAGAATAGTCCTGGACATAGTACCTGTAGAATATTATGTGGATAGTACCAGTAAAATAGTAGTAAACATATGGCTAATAGTATAGTACCCGGCATAGTGTCACTAGAATAGTATTAGTCAATAGAATAGTTCTGAACATAGTACCAGGAGAATAGTACAAGACGGGGAGATTTATCAAGCTGTTCCCATAATTTTTTTTTTTTGCTGTAAAAAGGCGCATATTTATAGTGAAAAGCGAAAAAATTTGCCTCTTGCCTATATGCCATTTTAACATAAATGGCTGCGAGAAGCAGAATTCCGTTTTGTCTTATGCAGTGGACGATATTTACTATATGCGTCTTTTTAATTTTAGCGCATCAATGGGTGCATATCATTCCAAAAATGGGCAAATATAGACCAGGGTAGAGGCAACCTTTAGAAAACGTCGGCGGAACCCTTGTACAGTTTAGTCCCTTGTTATACTGCTCTAATAACAAACTTATGTCATGTCTGGTTGTGTCCTCTTTCAAATGTTATTTAGTTATTTATATTATTACAATGTGTTTTCTCGGCAGCATGTATGGATTAATAATAGGAGATTTAGTATGTTGGCCCTTTTTTTTTTTACCTCAAGAGCAAGATGATGTACAGATGTCCATGTTTTTAATGTTACTTCAATGATAAATGTCCATTTTTAAATATTCCCTTTATTAATTTTCCCACTCCTTACCATTTTAAATTTTGCAGAGATGGCGTGTATTATTTAATTGCTCCATCTTTTAAATGTAAAAAATCTTGTTTCTTTGTAATCTACAAATCCGCATTTTTGGTAAAGAACAGTTTTTTTAATGTCCTGTAAATAGTATCGTGTGGCTGAATTATCTAACCCTTTGACAAGGAAGAATTGCTGTGTTGCCCATAGTGTTTCCTGATTTTAGATTGTGGTGTCCTTTTAACCCCTTAAGGACCAAGCCCATTTTCACCTTAAAGGGTACTCCGCCCCTAGACATCTTATCCCCTATCCAAAGGATAGGGCATAAGATGTCAGATCGCCGCTGTGCCGCTGCTGGGGACCCCGGGGATCGCTGCTGCAGCACCCCGCTATCATTACTGCGCAGAGCGAGATCGCTCTGCACGTAATGACGGGCAATACAGGGGCCGGAGCATCGTTACGTCACGGCCCGCCCCGTCAATAAAAGTCTATGGGAGGGGGCGTGGTGGTCGTCACGCCCCCTGCCATAGACTTGCATTGAGGGGACGGGCCGTGATGTCATGAGGGGCGGAGCCATGACGTCACGCTGCTCCGGCCCCTGTATCGCCCGTCATTACGCACAGAGCGAACTTGCTCTGTGCAGTAATGATGGCGGGGTGCCACAGCAGCGATCCCCGGGGGTCCCCAGCAGCGGGAGATCAGGGAGGTAAACAAGTGGCTCAGAAGCTGGTGTAGGAAGGAAGGGTTTGGGTTCATGGAGAACTGGGCTGACTTCGCTGTCGGTTACCGGCTCTACCGTAGGGACGGGCTGCACCTCAATGGGGAGGGTGCAGCTTTGCTTGGGGAGAAGATGGCTAGAAGGGTGGAGGAATGTTTAAACTAGGGACTTGGGGGGAGGGAACCTACAGCAAAGAGGGGGAAGATAGTGTAGATAGAGAGGTGGGAATTATAAATGTACCTGGGGGTGGAGCGGAGGGAGGGGTTAGAATAGTTAATAGGAATAGGCTTCATAGGAAAATAAAACTTACACCCTTGAATCCCATTAACCCCAATAACATAAAGGATGGAAATGTAAAGTGTATGTTCACAAATGCCAGAAGCCTAGCAAATAAAATGGGGGAGCTTGAGGCCTTGATACTGGAGGAACATATTGATATAGTTGGGGTCACTGAGACATGGCTGGTGATATAGTTGGGGTCACTGAGACATGGCTGGACTCCTCGCATGACTGGGCCGTTAATCTGCAGGGGTTTACATTGTTTCGCAAGGATAGAATGAACAGAAAAGGTGGTGGAGTCTGTCTGTATGTAAGAAGTGGTATGAAAGTCAGTGTGAACGATGCCATAGTGTGTGATGATTCTGAGGAGGTGGAATCACTGTGGGTAGAATTACAAAAGGAGGGAAATACTGAAAAAATTATATTTGGTGTAATCTACAGACCCCCTAATATCACTGAAGAGATAGAAGGTCGGCTGTATAAACAAATAGAGAGGGCCGCCCGGGCAGGTACAGTGGTAATAATGGGAGATTTTAACTATCCAGATATAGATTGGGGTCCGGGGTTGGCTAAAACTACAAAGGGGAGAAAATTCCTAAATTTATTGCAGGATAATTTTATGGGCCAGTTTGTGGAGGACCCAACAAGAAGTGATGCCTTGTTGGATCTGATCATTTCCAACAACGCAGAGCTGGTTGGTAATGTAACTGTGCGGGAAAACCTTGGGAATAGCGACCACAATATAGTTACTTTTGACTTAAAATGTAGAAAACAAAGACAGGCGGGGAAAGCAAAAACATATAACTTTAAAAAGGCAAACTTCCCTGGGCTGAGAGCTGCACTACAGGACATAGACTGGGGGGAGGTGTTCTCAAATACTGATACAGAAGGTAAATGGGACATCTTTAAATCAACTCTAAATAACTATACAGCTAAATATATACCAAAGGGGAACAAATATAAACGATTAAAACTAAATCCTACATGGCTGACACATGATGTTAAAAAAGCAATAAACAACAAAAAAATAGCCTTCAAAAAATACAAATCTGATGGGTCAGCGATAACATTTAAACAGTACAAAGAGCTTAATAAAATCTGTAAAAATGTAATAAAAACAGCAAAAATTCAAAACGAGAGACAGGTGGCCAAAGAAAGCAAAACTAATCCTAAATATTTTTTTAGATATATAAATGCAAAAAAACCAAGGACAGAGCATGTAGGACCCCTTAATAATGATAATGGGGAGGTTGTCACGGGCGATCAAGAGAAGGCGGAGCTACTGAATGGGTTCTTTAGTTCTGTATACACTAGGGAAAAAGGAGCTGACATTGGCCAGGTCAGTGCTGGTAACACATCATGTACAGCTCAGTGCTGGTAACACATCATGTAATGTACTGTACTGGCTTAATGTAGAGATGGTACAAGGTAAGTTAAGTGATATAAATGTAAGCAAATCCCCAGGACCGGATGGACTACACCCAAGAGTTCTTAGAGAGGTAAGTTCAGTAATATCTGTACCCCTGTTCATGAAATTTAGAGATTCTCAGGTGTCTGGTATTGTGCCAAGGGACTGGCGCAAGGCGAATGTGGTGCCAATCTTCAAAAAGGGCTCTAGGTCTTCGCCAGGCAATTATAGACCGGTAAGTCTAACGTGCATTGTGGGTAAATTGTTTGAAGGACTTATAAGGGATTACATACAGGAATACATAGGGGGAAATTGTATTATAAGTGATAGCCAGCATGGGTTTACTAAGGATAGAAGTTGTCAAACCAATCTAATTTGCTTTTATGAAGAGGTGAGTAGAAGCCTTGACAGAGGAATGGCTGTGGATATAGAGGGGGGGCTGTGTATATAGAGGGGGGCTGTGTATATAGAGGGGGGCCTCTGTATATAGAGGAATGGCTGTGGATATAGTGTTTCTGGATTTTGCTAAAGCGTTTGATACTGTCCCTCACAGACGTCTGACAGGTAAGTTAAGGTCTTTGGGTTTGGAAACTTTAGTTTGTAACTGGATTGAACACTGGCTCATGGAACGTACCCAGAGAGTGGTGGTCAATGATTCGTACTCTGATTGGTCCCCGGTTATTAGTGGTGTACCCCAAGGTTCAGTACTGGGCCCGCTGTTGTTTAATTTATTTATCAATGATATAGAGGATGGTATTAACAGCTCTGTTTCTATCTTTGCAGATGACACCAAGCTTTGTAGCACGGTACAGTCTATAGAGGATGTGCATAAGTTACAAGATGACTTGGATAGACTAAGTGTCTGGGCATCCACTTGGCAAATGAGGTTCAATGTGGATAAATGTAAAGTTATGCATCTGGTTACAAATAACCTGCATGCATCGTATGTCTTAGGGGGGATTAAACTGGCAGAGTCACTGGTAGAGAAGGATCTGGGTGTACTTGTAGATCACAGACTACAGAATAGCATGCAATGTCAGGCTGCTGCTTCCAAAGCCGGCAGGATATTGTCATGTATCAAAAGAGGCATGGACTCAAGGGACAGGGACATAATACTCCCCCTTTATAAAGCATTGGTACGGCCTCACCTGGAATATGCTGTTCAGTTTTGGTCGCCTGTTCATAAAAGGGACACTGCGGAGTTGGAAAGGGTGCAGAGACGCGCGACTAAACTAATATGGGGCATGGAACATCTTAGCTATGAGGAGCGATTAAAGGAGTTACAATTGTTTAGTCTTGAGAAGAGACGTTTAAGGGGGGATATGATAAACGTATATAAGTATATTAATGGCCCATACAAAAAATATGTAGAAAAACTGCTCCAGGTTAAACCCTCCCAAAGGACGAGGGGGCACTCCCTCCGTCTGGAGAAGAAAAAGTTTAGTCTCAAGGGGCGACACGCCTTCTTTACCGTGAGGACTGTGAATTTATGGAACGGTCTACCTCAGGAACTGGTCACAGCAGGAACAATTAACAGCTTTAAAACAGGATTAGATACATTTATGGAACAAAATAACATTAATGCTTATGAAGAAATATAAAATCCCATCCCTTCCCCAATATCGCGCCACACCCCTACCCCTTAATTCCCTGGTTGAACTTGATGGACATATGTCTTTTTTTTCGACCGTACTAACTATGTAACTATGTAACTATGATCTAACATCTTATCCCCTATCCTTTGGATAGGGGATAAGATGCCAGGGGCGGAGTACCCCTTTAAGGACCAGAGCATTTTTTGCACATCTGACCACTGTCACTTTAAGCATTAATAACTCTGGAATGCTTTTACTTATGAATTTGATTCTGAAAATGTTTTTTCGTGACATATTCTACTTTAACATGGTGGTAAATTTTCTAGGTGAAAAATTAAAAAATGTATTGAAAAATTTGGGACAGTGGTCTCCAAACTGTGGCCCTCCAGATGTTGCAAAACTATAACTCCTGTTACGCCGAGCGCTCCGGGTCCCCGCTCCTCCCCGGAGCGCTCGCCACATCCTCGCTACTGCAGCGCCCCGGTCAGATCCACTGACCGGGTGCGCTGCGATACCGCCTCCAGCCGGGATGCGATTCGCGATGCGGGTGGCGCCCGCTCGCGATGCGCACCCCGGCTCCCGTACCTGACTCGCTCTCCGTCGGTCCTGTCCCGGCGCGCGCGGCCCCGCTCCCTAGGGCGCGCGCGCGCCGGGTCTCTGCGATTTAAAGGGCCACTGCGCCACTGATTGGCGCAGTTGTTCTAATTAGTGTGTTCACCTGTGCACTCCCTATATTACCTCACTTCCCCTGCACTCCCTCGCCGGATCTTGTTGCCTTTGTGCCAGTGAAAGCGTTTCCTAGTGTGTTCCTAGCCTGTGTTCCAGACCTCCTGCCGTTGCCCCTGACTACGATCCTTGCTGCCTGCCCCGACCTTCTGCTACGTCCGACCTTGCTCTTGTCTACTCCCTTGTACCGCGCCTATCTTCAGCAGTCAGAGAGGTTGAGCCGTTGCTAGTGGATACGACCTGGTTACTACCGCCGCTGCAAGACCATCCCGCTTTGCGGCGGGCTCTGGTGAATACCAGTAGTAACTTAGAACCGGTCCACTAGCACGGTCCACGCCAATCCCTCTCTGGCACAGAGGATCCACCTCCTGCCAGCCGAATCGTGACAACTCCCAGCATGCCAAAGGCTGTCTGGGCATGCTGGGAGTTCTAGCTTTGAAACTCCTAGAAGCAGCAGTGAAGATCACTTTACAGCAATCTTCACTGCTGCCTCTGATGCCACCGCTGCCTCCACTTGCCTGACGGTCCTCCGATCTGCCGACATGGTAGGGGGTCTCAGGACCCCCCCTGGGGTTTGCAAGGGGTGCCTGCTGAATGATTTCAGCAGGCATCCCGGTCCCCGCCTGGCGCGCGGCGGGCACCGGAATTCCCATGGGTGTACAGGTACACCCTGTGTCCTTAACTACCAGAATGTCAGGGCGTACCCGTATGCCCTATGTCCTTAATGGGTTAAAAAATGCTCTGTGGAAAATACCTGTGCTTTTGGCGGCTCTGAGGTAATACAAAAAATACGCAATATTTATCAAGTCCGTGCATCTTTTTTTGTAAATAAGGCTCACGGCCCATGAAAAGAACGCAAAAAAAAAACCTGCATAAGAAGCTGCTTCTCACAGACAACATTGATAAATCTCCCCCATAGCGTCAGTAGAATAGGGTCAGACAGTACTAATAGGAAAGCCACAAACATATATATATATATATATATATATATATATATATATATATATATATATATATATATATATATATATATATATATATATATATATGGGGGAGATTTATCAAAACCTCGGAAAACCTAGGAAAAAAATTGTCCAGTTGTCCATAGCAACCAATCAGATCGCTTCTTTCATTTTGCAGAGGCCTTGTTAGAAATGAAAGAAGCGATCTGATTGGTTGCTATGGGCAACTGGGCAACTTATCCTCTGGACAGGTTTTGATAAATCTCCCCCGAGAGTGTCAATAAAATCGTACCAGACATGGTGCCAATAACACAGTACTGGATATAATGCCAATTTAATGATACCAGACTTTTCGTCTATAGAAGAATATCAGACAACTTGTCTCCTGGAAATAGATTTACAGGAAAAAGGAAACAGTTTGAACAATATAAACCAAAATCCATATTTCACACCGAAAAGCCCTGAAACATAACTTTAAATCTCAATTCCGAAAAAATATATAATTATATTTATATATATATATATATATATATATATATATATATACATATATATATATATATATATATATATATATATATATAATAAAAGCAGACTTGTCGTCATCAATGGTTGAGTACGTGAAACTACCGGTCCCAGGAGACAGGACGCGATATTCTTGGCGCGTCACATCTGCATGGTCTGTTCGGTGCTACTAGGCCCTAAATGGTTCTCTAGTATCTCTACTGAGGACCCCACAGAGGGTGAGATCATCCATTAAAGTAACCATGTAGTGATTCAGACTGCACGTTGTTTGCTTTGATATTATCATACAGTATATAAGTGTTCCCCAACCAGGGTGCCTTCAGCTGTTGCAAAACTACAACTCCCAGCATGCCCGGACAGCCGTTGGCTGTCCGGGCATGCTCGGAGTTGTAGTTTTGGAACAGCTGGAGGAACCCTGGTTGGGAAACACTGTAGTATATGATTGGAAACCCATTGTGAGTTTGTGGTGTCTCTGGGTGTAAAGGTGAGGTGTATGGGGCAGATGTTGTAGCCCAGGGGAAAGATGGTATTAACCCCTAAATGTTCGTGACGCCAGGGCGTGGTGTTCCCGGTAACCACCTGAACGGTAGCACCGCTATCCCTAGGTTAGGCAGGGCAATAATAGTCCAAGACCAGGTTGGGGTGAACGGTAGCTTTACTGAGGTAGACAGATGGAAATAGTCTTTACAGCTAGGCCAGGATCCCAGAGAGGTGGCCAGTAACATAAAAGGACCTTGCAGTTTGCTGGGACTTGTAGTGACTTTGATAGACTTAAGTTCAGCCACGAGGACTATAATAGACTAGACTATAGACTTGACTGGACTGTAGGTAGTGACAGAAGACATAGGTGACTTGACTTACTGGCATGTGGCTGTAGGTTAGGCTTGAGGCCTCCAGATATGCTGGACACTGACTCTGAGACGTCTGATCTTTACTGTATCTCAGCAGGAATGATAAGAGAGAGATTGTAATGGCTGCCCCTCTAATAAAGCCCATAGGTCAAGCTGCAGGTCACCTGGTTAGCTGGTGCTCTCTGCGTAACATAGCATATCATGTGAACACATTATCATGTGACAACTCAAAGGTCCTTAAAGGTCCTTAATACATAATATACATGACACTATACATTAGATATATATTACTATGGGGGAGACACTGCAGGAGGGCCCCTAGGACACAGAGGGCCTAAGTACTGTACGGGACTATATCCCATACTGGGACATCACAAGTTCATAGTTAGATTTTAGGGCTTGAAATAGAAGGTGTCTTATTTTTCTAGACACTTTTTGAACCCGTGGAGGTCGGGATAATAAGCTGGGCGCACATGGCCGGCATTTATCATTGTAGGTAAGTGAAGCCTTTTTTTCCACCGTTTTTTGTGTGCTGGTCATGTGTAGGAGAACTCAATTTATCTAATTTTTCTGAAATTTCACTTTTCACATACACGGAAAAGCTAAGCTAAGTCTGGGCTGGTGTCGTTTTAGAGACTTTTCAGTGGTTTTGCACCTTTTTAGCGCCTTTTCACACATAGTGCAGTTAATAAAACCCTTCCATATGACCTGAATTGCCAAAATCAGTGGATTACAACTCAAAATCTGCAGAAATGTGTAAACAAAAAGGGGCAAAAAAGGTGCAATCAAACCCTGCTTGCACCTTTTTAGCGCCTTTCCTAGACACAAAAAACTGTCTAAGGGTACATTCACACGCACGGATTTACGTTCCAACCGCTGACTATCCCCCCCCCCCCCCCCCCCCCCGGCGCGCACGATCTCACGAACGGAGTCCCGCCTCCCTGCATGAAACAAGCGTATTCGACCACTGAATGATGCTGCGGCCGACACGCCCCTTCATGCAGTTCTATGGCAGAGCCGGAGATTGCCAAAAGCAGTGCTCCGGCACTGCCACAGAGCTGCATCGAGTGGGGGTGGTCAAAAATGTTCATTTCTTGCAGGGAGCTGGGGCTCCTTTCGGGAGATTGCGGACCCCCCGCGATCTAACACTTATCCCCTATCCTTAGATTAGGGGATAAGTTGTACATCCCGTAGTTATCCTTTAAGAAATGTTTGTAAAAATCTTACATAGTTAACATAACACAATTCCAGCTTAATGGGACCTGCATCAGGTCCCAACCAGTAAGGGCATCATAGGGCAGGGGCATTTAAAAGGGTTATCCACTATAAGGTGATTTTAGTACGTACCTGGCAGACAGTAATGGACATGCTTAGGAAGGATCTGCGCTTGTCTTGGGGCTAAATGGCTATGTTGTGAGATTATCATAACACTGTGGATAGCTTTTTGTGAACTGGTATTTCCTGTGTGACTTTTCTTTTTTTGACTACAAATCCCACAATTCCATTTTCCTACCTCCCACACATTAGCCACCCCACCCATTGAAACATAAATGAGCTGCATCCATTCAAAAGACCTATGGTTTCCAATCAGGGTGCCTACAGCTGTTGCATTAGTTGCAGATTGATCTCTCTCCCACCAAGCGATCGCTCCACCCAATGAAGCAGACAGGCTCCCTGTCATCAGCTGACTAGTGATGTCAGGTCTCGGCCACATTGCAACCTGGGAAAAATCTGAGACAACAGTCATTTTGTATGCTGTTAAAAATAAATATTGGGGTGAAATCACAGAATTGTGAGAAAACCGTCACACACAGGAACAGACACTATATTATGTACTACACTAACTTTACAGCCCCTGTAGCATAGTCAAATAAGAAAAAATTCCTGGAATACCCCTTTAAATGTCAGGGGCTCAATCCCCCCTTTTGAGTCTATGTGTGCCCGTCCCTGGGGTTCATTCCAAAATAACCCCCTATCCCCTACTAAAAAGCCCAACCCCACCATAATACACTACCCTAATTATCCCCCAACCTTTATTTCTTATATGAAAAAAGAACAGGAAGACCCTCAGGGTGGTCTTTATAACATGTTTCCATAAGCTGAGATAATTCATCCACCTTCACAGGGTTTCTCCATCCTACATTCATAGCAGCCGGTACAGGGTCAGGGGGGCCGAGGGGCCCGCCTCAGTTTTTTTTTTCTTCTATTTTCAGCCCTTTTAATACATTACATCAACCATAGCAGTGAGGGGGTCTTTGTACGCAGCTTTATGACACAGGCACTTTGGCTAATGCTAACACTCCTAAGTGCTTTAACAAATATGGTCTCTGATAGATGAGTAAATGGGAGTAGAGAGAACTAATATGCAACCTGTGGTTTACATCTGTTATTCTGCTCATACTCCCGGCATACCCTTTAGGACACATTGGGAGTTGTAGTTCCATTACAGCTGAAGTAGGGTTGCCACATCCGGTATTTTTATATTAAAAATTCCGACAATGCAATGGCCGGTATTTATCCAACCAATTCTCAAACTTCTGGAATGTTGCACCATAACCTATACCAGTGTTTCCCAACCACAGAGCCTCCAGCTGTTGCAAAACGACAACTCCCAGCATGCCCTGATACAGCCTGTGGCTCAGCAGATGCCCCCCCAAAAAAACTACAACTCCCAGAATGTTGGACTATATAGTAGTAGTATATAGTATAGGTAAGTGTTTCCCAACCAGGGGTGCCTCCTGCTGTTGCAGAACTACAACTCCCAGCATGTTGGACTATATAGTAGTATATAGTATAGGTAAGTGTTTCCCAACCACAGAGCCTCCAGCTGTTGCAAAACGACAACTCCCAGCATGCCCTGATACAGCCTGTGGCTCAGCAGATGCCCCCCAAAAAACTACAACTCCCAGAATGTTGGACTATATAGTAGTAGTATATAGTATAGGTAAGTGTTTCCCAACCAGGGGTGCCTCCTGCTGTTGCAGAACTACAACTCCCAGCATGTTGGACTATATAGTAGTATATAGTATAGGTAAGTGTTTCCCCACCACAGAGCCTCCAGCTGTTGCAAAACGACAACTCCCAGCATGCCCTGATACAGCCTGTGGCTCAGCAGATGCCCCCCAAAAAACTACAACTCCCAGCATGTTGGACTATATAGTAGTAGTATATAGTATAGGTAAGTGTTTCCCAACCAGGGGTGCCTCCTGCTGTTGCAGAACTACAACTCCCGGCATGTTGGACTATATAGTAGTATATAGTATAGGTAAGTGTTTCCCAACCACAGAACCTCCAGCTGTTGCAAAACGACAACCCCCAGCATGCCCGGACAGCCAACGGCTGTCCGGGCATGCTGGGAGTTGTCGTTTTGCAACATCTGGAGGAAGCCCTGGTTGGAAAACAATGACCTATACTATATACTACTATATAGTCCAACATGCTGGGAGTTGTAGTTTTTTGGGGGGCATCTGTTGAGCCACAGGCTGTATCAGGGCATGCTGGGAGTTGTCGTTTTGCAACAGCTGGAGGCTCTGTGGTGGGGAAACACTTACCTATACTATATACTACTATATAGTCCAACATGCTGGGAGTTGTCATTTTGCAACAGCTGGAGGCACCCCTGGTTGGAAAACACTGACCTATACTATATACTACTATATAGTCCAACATGCTGGGAGTTGTAGTTTTGCGCTTGGGACATCTTCTGAGCCACAGGCTGTATCAGGGCATGCTGGGAGTTGTAGTTAGTAACTAACTGCAACTCCTGAATTTGCTAAAAAAAAAGATCAAAAAGTCACATTGAAAAATAATTATCCTGTTAAAACTACAGATCAGGGCGCAAAATATGAGCCCTCATACAGGCCGTATAAGGAGAAATAAAGAAGTTATAGGGGTCAGAATAGGACAAAATTTCCCCCCCACATATGTGTATCCTGTGATGTCACGCATATATAATTAGTTATGGAAATTAGCATGGCCGGTATGTTTTTTGCAAGAAAGGTGGCAACTAGAGATGAGCGAAGTTACAGTAAATTTGATTCGTCACGAACTTCTCGGCTCGGCGGTTGATGACTTTTCCTGCATAAATTAGTTCAGCTTTCTGGTGCTCCGGTGGGCTGGAAAAGGTGGATACAGTAGTAGGAAAGAGTCTCCTAGGACTGTATCCACCTTTTCCAGCCCATGGGAGCACCTGAAAGCTGAACTAATTTATGCAGTAAAAGTCATCAACTGCCGAGCCGAGAAGTTCGTGACGAATCGAATTTACTGTAAGTTCGCTCATCTCTAGTGGCAACCCTATGCTGAAGAGGGATAAGTACCTGGATGTTGTTTACCAGGACAAACAACCATGGCATAGTAAAATTCTACTTCCCTTCAGTAGGACCTGTGTATGTGGACCCCCGTGGTCTGATAATCACAAATCAAGATAAAGGCTGTTAGTCCCGGCAAAGCCTGTGAGGAACCTGCATCCCGGTTACCTCAGGAGAGACTGTATGTTTATAAAGACTGTTTGCATGAGAAGTTCAGTAAAAGTTCCAGTTATCTCATAAATTCAGCTGTGGACATTCTGTTTATTATCCTGCCGTTTGCGGACCGGTTGTCGGCAGGGCCTTCTATACAAAACAACCTCACCCTGGCATCACGACAAATCAAGGGTTAATACCACCAGACCCTGCTACATCATTGCCTCACCCAGCTCACCCCAGCACACTGCAGGGGCATACGGGAATTTACAGATAGTAGCACAAGGTGGCCGGATAGGCACCATACCAATATACAGCCATCTATACGGAGTGGATAGCACTGGATTTTTAATCTTTTTCTTGTGTGTGAAAATTAATAAATAACAATAAAGATTAAGTATAGATTAGGTATAAACTCCAAATCTGCTAGGCCCAGAGATAGGAGGTAACATGGAGTTCATACAATTTGAAAACCGTACTGAACCATATTGAAAACCGTATGCATTGACTCTCCATTGAAAACTGTATGCCAAACGATGATAAAAACGTATATTATTATTTTTTTAAACATTATTTTTTAAACCGTATACAGGTTAAAATTACAGGAACTGTATTGCAAAAACATGGTGTGAATGCAGCCTAACAGATGTTCCCAGAGCCCACCGGAGGATGAGATTCTAAAGGCGTTGACCACCAGCTACATAACGAAGAATGTCCCTTCAAACCCCTAAAAATTATAAATCCCAAGTGGGCCAGTTGTCTTTAGGCCTCATGATTTTGTCAAAGCCTAAACCCACTGTAGGGTTCAATGATCTTTAGATAGACCCACCCATTGACTCCAGTGGTAAGAGATCCCAATATCCTAAATGAGGCGGAGTTGGGACTTCTTTGACCAATAAATCATTGAGTATAATGACCAATGAGTAGATACAACCAAAAATTCTATTCAGGATGTCTCATTGTTATATTGTTGGGTGAGAACCAGTATGGCTGCCATTACAGTTTCTAATGAAGTTGTCAGAAGAGTCTTAAAAGGGGTACTCCGATGCTCCAGCGCTCCGAACATTTTGTTCAGAACTCTCGGAGCCGGAGGCTGTGATTGTGACGTCACGACCACGACCACGCCCCTTGTTCCGTCACACCACACCCCCTCCATTCATGGCTACAGGAAGGGGCGTGTCTGCCGACATGCCCCCTCCCATAGAAATGAATGGAGGTGTCGTGAAGTGACATCATGAGGGGCGTGGCCTTGATGTCACGACCACTGCCGCAGGAACCTCGGGTTTGTTTAGAACACCGGATGCTGCGGGAGATCGCGGGGGGCCCCAGCAGCGGGTCCCCCACGATCAGACATCTTATCCCCTATCCTCTGGATAGGGGATAAGATGTCTAGCAGTGGAGTACCCCTTTAAATGGAAAATCTACTTATAGTAATGTAGAATGTATAAGCAGGGGATGGACCATTGAATAACCAGGTAGATGGGCCATGTCCGGTCGTGTCTTGGCAGCTTCATTGATCGCCTTCCAGCTCTACCATAAACAGATACAACTCAGAAATAGCTCCATAAAACTGGGGTGTGGGCTTGTGTTTGATGTTTTTTTTTTTTTTTTAGGGGTCCTGACATGGCCGACAAATATGGTCCTCCATGCCCAGCCACCACCCTGCATGATATACTGTGTAACTGCTACTACTATCAGACTCCTATGGAGATGGCAGTGATGTTCTCATCCCTCTGCAACCGTACGTAAGTCATAAGACAGGCGTCCTGCACTCACCGCATAGACTCTGGTCATACGACTCCCATCTCGGACTGTTCCTCCGGACCGGCTGACAAGGTGGCGTGGGGCGCTCAGAGCGCCCCACGCCACCTTGTCAGCCGGTCCGGAGGAACAGTCCGAGATGGGAGTCGTATGACCAGAGTCTATGCGGTGAGTGCAGGACGCCTGTCTCTTTCTTTAGTATTTTTATTATTGATTGCTATTCTCGTATTGTCCTAGCGCCACCGCGCCTGGATAGATCTGGTTACCTGCATTGCCGTTTCATGATCCATCTTGAGGAGCTGTTTGGTTAAGGTATCGGTGCCACTTGTTTCTTCTTGTAAGTCATTAGTTATTGACAAATAATTTTTATGACTTGACGGTGACGTCTCCTCATTTACGGTCACTGATCTCATGCCCCATATCCAGCCGCCTGCTGTCACCGTTCAGCGCCTCGTGTCATCTGCAGAGCCATCACAGGTGGAGAGAAATGGGCAGACACAGAGATGAGACATCACAGACCCTCCATGCAAAACACATGTGACAACGACGTCAGATTCAGACCGCAAGATGCTAAAAATTACTACCAAAATTCACCAGAAGAGCCAGACATTACACGTGAGGATTAAAGATTAAAATAGTGAAAAACAATATTTTTTTTTTTATCAACTGGTGCCAGAAAGTTAAACAGATTTGTAAATTACTTCTATTTAAAAAATCTGAATCCTTCCAGTACTTATCAGCTGTTGTATACTGCAGAGGAAGTTCTTTTCTTTTTACATTTTTTTTGTCTGACCACAGTCCTCTCTGCTGACCCCTCTGCCCATGTCAGGAACTGTCCAGAGTAGAAGCAAATCCCCATAGCAAACTTATCCTGCTCTGGACAGTTCCTGACATGGACAGAGGGGTCAGCAGAGAGGACTGTGGTCAGACAGAAAAGAAATTCAAAAAGAAAAGATCTTCCTGTGGAGCATACAGCAGCTGATACTAGGAGAAAAAACACGTGATGTCCAGCGAGGTAGGATGCAAAAAATAGGATTTCTTTATTGAGGACACATGGTCAGCACATAAAACCAAAACACATACCAAATACAGCAGCTGATAAGTACTGGAAGGATTAAGATTTTTAAATAGAATTAATTTACAAATCTGTTTAACTTTGTGGCACCAGTTGATTTGAAAAAAAAAAAAATTTCACCGGAGTACCCCTTTAACCCCTTAAGGACTCAGCCCATTTTGGCCTTAAGGACTCAGACAATTTAATTTTTACATTTTCATTTTTTCCTCCTCGCCTTCTAAAAATCATAACTCTTTTATATTTTCATCCACAGACTAGTATGAGGGCTTGTTTTTTGCGCGACCAGTTGTCCTTTGTAATGACATCACTCATTATATCATAAAATGTATGGCGCAACCAAAAAACACTATTTTTGTGGGGAAATTAAAACGAAAAACGCAATTTTGCTAATTTTGGAAGGTTTTGTTTTCACGCCGTACAATTTCTGGTAAAAATGACGTGTGTTCTTTATTCTGAGGGTCAATACGATTAAAATGATACCCATTATTATATACTTTTATATTATTGTTGCGCTTAAAAAAAATCACAAACTTTTTAACCAAATTAGTACGTTTATAATCCCTTTATTTTGATGACCTATAACTTTTTTATTTTTCCGTATAAGCGGCGGTATGGGGCTCATTTTTTGCGCCATGATCTGTACTTTTTTTTGATACCACATTTGTATATAAAAAACTTTTAATACATTTTTTATAAAAAAAATTTTAATAAAATGTATTAAAAAAGTAGGAATTTTGGACTTTTTAATTTTTTTTTCGTTCACGCCGTTCACCGTACGGGATCATTAACATTTTATTTTAATAGTTCGGACATTTACGCACGCGGCGATACCAAATATGTCTATAAAAAATGTTTTTTACGCTTTTTGGGGGTAAAATAGGAAAAAACGGACGTTTTACTTTTTTATTGGGGGAGGGGATTTTTCACTTTTTTTTTACTTTTACTTTTACATTTTTTTACATTTTTTTTTACACTTGAATAGTCCCCATAGGGGACTATTCATAGCAATACCATGATTGCTAATACTGATCTGTTCTATGTACAGGACATAGAACAGATCAGTATTATCGGTCATCTCCTGCTCTGGTCTGCTCGATCACAGACCAGAGCAGGAGACGCCGGGAGCCGCACGGAGGAAGGAGAGGGGACCTCCGTGCGGCGTTATGAATGATCGGATCCCCGCAGCAGCGCTGCGGGCGATCCGATCGTTCATTTTAATCGCGAACTGCCGCAGATGCCGGGATCTGTATTGATCCCGGCACCTGAGGGGTTAATGGCGGACGCCCGCGAGATCGCGGGCGTCGGCCATTGCCAGCGGGTCCCTGGCTGCGATCAGCAGCCGGGATCAGCCGCGCATGACACGGGCATCGCTCCGATGCCCGCGTTATGCTTAGGACGTAAATGTACGTCCTGGTGCGTTAAGTACCACCTCACCAGGACGTACATTTACGTCCTGCGTCCTTAAGGGGTTAATATGGTCATGGGGGGCATGAGATGATTTAGAGAGACATTTGTGGTGACCCACAGGTGTATGGCGGGACCACGGGTGTAGCGGTCTGAGTGGTGGGATCAGATGGTATCAACCCCGGGGGCAAGATGTTGTTAACCCCTAGTGTTCGTGACGCCAGTGAGATTTTAGGGTTCCGGAACACCACATGCCCGGTTCCTCCACTATCCCAGTTGCTAGTAGTGAAATGAGAGTCCAGAACCAGTTATGGTCAAATTGAGACTTTACTGAGTATAAGACAGATGGAATTGTCTTCACAGCAAAGGCAAGATTTCCCAGAGAGGTGGTCAGGACCCAGAAGGACCTCGCAGCTTGCTGGACCAATATACTTGAAATTAACTTGACTTGAGATTGGACTTGACTACATGCAGGATTTGACTAGTTTCAGTGACAGCAGACATAGACTTGAGACTTACTGGAATGACTGTAGCTTTTGAGGTCTTCCAGATGCTGAATTGTAATGGCCGCCCCTTTATATAGTGGGGGGCTGGACTAAAGCCCATTGGTCAAGCTGCGGGTCATAGGTTAAGCTGGTGGTCTCTGGGAGAACATGTGACAACAAATCATGTGACTGCATAACATGTTCCTTTAGACCTCCCACAGGTCCTTTGTACTACCTATACATAAGAAAACTGTCTAGGCATTGAACAATACACACAACATTCTGGAAACAACAGGGGGAGACCCTGCAGGGGAGCCCCCAGGTCACTGAGGGTCTCAACCTGACAGGGCCTAAGGGTAGTACAGGACCATGTCCTGTACTGGGACATTGCACATTGCACTTGTGGTGTCCCGGTACCGCATCCTATACGGTACCTATGTATGTGTGGGTCCCCATAGCCAGAGTCCCTAGGACGTAGGGATCCCTGTCACTTAGTTAACCCCTTGTCGCCTCTATTTCTACTCACCCCGCCCCCTGCCCATATAAGGGAGCAGCGGCCATGTTTTCCTCTCTTGTTCCTGGGTTGCTTAGCAAGCAACAGCTCTTACCTCGTGGGCTGTCATGAGAGAAGGATCTGCGCAGCAACTAACGCAGTGAGTTAGGCCCGAGCCTTGCGGCAACGGCTGAACAATTCTAAGTCTAGAGTGTATCAATCCTCAGACACTCTGCAGCATCACCGGACCTAATAATACCCCTAAATCCGGACGGATCTGCAAATATCTACCCTAAATTCAGAGACTGTATGACTAGCTCAAGGTTCGCAACAACTGCCAGTCACTAAGCAAGATAAGGAATGTTTATATGAGACTGTTACTGTGCCTTGGATATTGCAAGCACTTAACCCCTTAAGGACCCCTTAAGTATCCTGGTAGTTAAGGACCAAGGGCGTACGTCCGTGGGAATTTCGGTCCGTGGGAATATCGATCAGCAGGCACCCTGTGCAAATGCCCAGGGGGGTCATCAGACCCCCCCCCCCCCCCCCATGTCGGCGATCGGCGCAAATCGCAAGTGAATTCACACTTGTGATTTGCGTGATTCTGGGTCATTACGGGTCTATGGTGACACGGTGACCCGGGAATATAAGGGGGATCGCGGTTGTCTAAGACACCCACAATCCCCCTGAAGAGATAGGAGTGAGGTGGCAGGGGTGCCACCCCTCCTATCCCTGCTATTGTTGGTGTAGACGCGACCACCAATAGCAGATCGGGGGGGGTTAACTTTTGTTTTCCCCGTCCTGCCCACCCACAATAGGCGGGGCAGAACGGGGAAACGACAGAGGACCGACGTCGGAGTCCACTTACCGATCTGCGGAGGCTGCGGGCGACGATCGGTGTCGGAGATCGGCGGGCGGCGATGTCGTGCAGCAGGCTCCCTGGATCCGACGGAAGCCGGTAAGTTTCCTAGCAACATCTGGAGGGCTGCAGTCCGAGACCATTATACAGTGGTCTCTATACTGTAGCACTCCAGATGTTGCAAAACTGCAACTCCCAGCAAGCCCAGACAGCTGTTTGGTCATGCTGGGATCTTTAGTTTTGCAACAGCTGGAGGGCTACAGTTTGAGACCACTATATGGTAGTCTCTGAACTATAGCCCTCCTGATCTTGCAAAACTAAAACTCCTAGCATGCCCACACAACTGTTTGCTGTCTGGGCATGCTGGGATTTGTAGTTTTGCAGCATCTGGAGGGCCACAGTTTGCAGTGGTCTCTATACTGTAGCTCTCCAGATGTTGCAAAACTGCAAATCCCAGCATGCTGGGAGTTGTAGTTGCGAACCCTCCAGCTGCTGCATAACTACATTAACTACATCTCCCAGCATGCCCTTCAGTGATCAGTACATGCTGGGAGTTGTAGTTTTGCAACAGCTGGAGGCACACTGGTTGGAAAATATTGAGTTAGATAACAGAACCTAACTGAAGGTTTTCCAACCAGTGTGCCTCCAGCTGTTGCAAAAGTACAACTCCCAGCCTGCATGGTCTGTCAGTACATGCTGGGAGTTGTAGTTTTGAAACAGCTGGAGGTTCCCCCCCCCATGTGAACGTATAGGGTACATTCACCAGGGCAGGCTTACAGTAAGTTTTCTGCTACAAGTATGAGCTGCGGCAAATTTTTCGCCGCAGCGCAAAATCCTAGCAGGGAACTCACTGTAAACCTCCGTCAGTGCGAATGTACCCTAAAAACACTACACTAACACATAATAAAGGGTAAAACACTACATATACACACCCTTACACTGTTCCCCCCAATAAAAATTAAAAACGCATTGTACGGCAGTGTTTCCGAAATGGAGCCTCCAGCTGTTGCAAAACAACAACTCCCAGCATTTCTGGACTGGCTGTCCAGGCATCCTGGGAGTTTAGCAACAGCTGGAGGCACCCTGTTTGGGAATCACTGGCGTAGAATACCCCTATGTGCACCCCTATACAATCCCTAATTTAGTCCTCAAATGCGCATGGCACTCTCTCACTTCAGAGCCCTGTCGTATTTCAAGGAAACAGTTTAGGGCCACATATGGGGTATTTCCGTACTCAGGAGAAACTGCACTACAAATTTTGGGGGGCTTTTTCTCCTTTTACCCCTTATGAAAAGGAAAAGTTGGAGTCTACACCAGCCTGTTAGTGTAGAAAAAAAAATGTTTACACTAACATGCTGGTGTTGCCCTTTACTTTTTAGTAATGTGTAACGCAATTTCTCCTGAGTACAGAAATACCCCATATGTGGGCGTAAAATGCTCTGCGGGCGCATAACAAGGCTCAGGAATGAGAGCGCACCATGTACATTTGAGGCCTAAATTGGTGATTTGCACAGGGGTGGCTAATTTTACAGCGGTTCTGACATAAACGCAAAAAAATAAACACCGACAAGTGACCTCATTTTGGAAACTACACCCCTCTCGAAATGTAAAAAGGGGTATAGTGAGCCTTAACACCCCACAGGTGTTTGACAAATTTTCGTTGAAGTTGGATGGGAAAATGAAAAAAAAAAAATTTTTCACTAAAATGCTGGTGTTACCCTAAATTTTTCATTTTCACAAGGGAAAATAGGAAAAAAGTCCCCATAATTTGTAACCCCATTTCTTCTGAGTAAGAACATACCCCATATGTGGATGTAAAGTGCTCTGCGGGTGACCTACAATGCTCAGAAGAGAAGGAGCGCCATTGGGATTTTGAAGAGACTATGTGTCCGGAATTGAAGGCCACATGTGTTTACAAAGCCCCCATAGTGCCAGAACAATGGACCCCCCAACATGTGACCCCATTTTGGAAACTACACCCCTCATGTAATGTAATAAGGGGTACAGTGAGCATTTACCCCCCACAGGTGTCTGACAGATTTTTGGAACAGTGGTCCGTGAAAATGAAAATGTAATTTTTCATTTGCCCAGCCCACTGTTCCAAAGATCTGTTAAACGCCAGTGGGGTGTAAATGCTCACTGCGCCCCTTATTAAATTCTGTGAGGGGTATAATTTCCAAAATAGGGTCACATGTGGGGGGGGTTCCACTGTTCTGGCACCACGGGGGGCTTTGTAAACGCACATGGCCCCTGACAAATTCACTCTTCAAAAGCTCAATGGCGCTCCTTCTCTTCTGAGCATTGTAGTTCGACCGCAGGGCACTTGACGTCCACACATGGGGTATTTCCATACTCAGAAGAAATGGGATTACAAATTTTGGGGGTAATTTTCTCCTATTACCCCTTGTAAAAATGTAAAATTTGGGGAAAAAACAGCATTTTAGTGAAAAAATGTTTTTTTCATTTACACATCCAACTTTAACAAAAAGTCGTGAAATACCTGTGAGGTGTTAAGGCTCACTGTACCCCTTGTTACATTCCTTGAGGGGTGTAGTTTCCAAAATAGTATGCCATGTGGGTATTTTTGCTGTTTTGGCACCATAGGGGCTTCCTAAATGCGACATGCCCCCAAAAAAACATTTCAGCAAAATTTGCTTTCCAAAAGCCAAATGTGACTCCTTCTCTTCTGAGCATTGTAGTTTGCCCGCAGAGCATTTTACGTCCTAACATGGGGTATTTCCATACTCAGAAGAGATGGGGTTACAAATTCTGGGGGGCATTTTCTCCCATTACCCTTTAGAAAAATGGTAAATTTGGGGGGAAAAACTGCACTTTAGTGAAATTTTTTTTTTTTTATTTACACATCCGACTTTAACGAAAAGTCGTCAAACACCTGTGGGGTATTAAGGCTCACTGGACCCCTTGTTACGTGCCTTGAGGGGTGTAGTTTCCAAAATGGTATGCCAAGTGGGGGGTTTTCTGCTGTTCTGGCACTATAGGGGCTTCCTAAATGTGACATGCCCCCCAAAAACCATTTCAGAAAAACTCACTCTCCAAAATCCCACTGTCACTCCTTCCCTTCTGAGCCCTCTACTGCGCCCACCGAACACTTGACATACACATATGAGGTATTTCCTTACTCGAGAGAAATTGAGTTACACATTTTTAAAGGATTTTTCTCCTTTTACTCCTTGTAAAAATTCAAAAATTGGGTCTACAAGAAAATGCGAGTGTAAAAAATGAAGATTTTGAATTTTCTCCTTCACTTTGCTGCTATTCCTGTGAAACACCTAAAGGGTTAACACACTTACTGAATGTCATTTTGAATACTTTGAGGGGTGCAGTTTTTATAATGGGGTCATTTGTGGGGTATTTCTAATAAGAAAGCCCCTCAAATACACTTCAAACCTGAACTGGTCCATGAAAAATTCTGATTTTGAAAATTTTGTGAAAAATTGGAAAATTGCTGCTGAACTTTGAAGCCCTCTGATGTCTTCCAAAAGTAAAAACATGTCAACTTTTTGATGCAAACATAAAGTAGACATATTGTATTTGTGAATAAATATATAATTTATTTGGAATGTCTATTTTCCTTACAAGCAGAGAGCTTCAAAGTTAGAAAAATGCAACATTTTCAATTTTTTCATCAGTTTTGGAATTTTTCACCAAGAAATGATGCAAGCATCGACAACATTTTACCACCAACATAAAGTAGAATATGTCACGAAAAAACAATCTCAGAAACAGAATAAAGGGTAAAATCATCCCAGAGTTATTAATGCTTAAAGTGAAAGTGGTCAGATGTGCAAAAAACGCTCTGGTCCTACAGTGAAAAATGGCCTGGTCCTCAAGGGGTTAAAGAGGGTTGTCATTGTGTTCATTCATGCCAAAGGGTGATTACTTAATACATGATCATCCAGGACCAAGCACTAATAGAGTGTATAGACAGGTTTCCCTTAAAGGGGTACTCCACTGCCACAGCATTCAGAACATTTAGTTTAAGACACTCTGTGTGGGCTGCGGGGTTGTGATGCCACGGCCATGCCCCTCAATGCAAGTCTATGGGAGGGGCATACGCATTGAAGGGGCGTGGCATGACATCACAAGAGGGGGCGTGGGCGTGATGTCATGACCCCGCAGCCCACACTTAGCGCTTTCAGAACTAAATGTTCTGAATGCTGGGGCAGTGGAGTACCCCTTTAAAGGGGATGTATCACTTTTTTTTTTTTTTTTTTTTTTTTTTTTTTACTGATTAGACTCAGATATAGTTTTTTCTCTAATCTTTTTATTTTTTCACTTTTTTTGTGCATTTTGTGCATTATTCATACTCTTTTAATATCAAGCTGTTTATAGTCAAAACTTTCTGTCTAAAAAAATTATGTTTGCTGCGTCATCCTCCATCCATCAGCATGGCGCCATCATTACCCATCTGAGGCAACGCTGTGCAAGATAAGAATATTCCAGACGTCCGCACCCATCCACGTCCAGATGGAGCAGGATAAGGAGAAGCTTGGGATTGGTCAAAACACGAACGATGGAGAGTTTTAAATAAATAAAATTAAACTTCAACGGAACCACATAAAGTGCAATTGAACTACATAAAGTAGCCCCAAGTGTGTCACTTATTGTAATTCTTCTCATCATTCCCCATATAAATGTAACACAAAAAACGTCAAAAATCAGAAAACTTCAAAATCCGAATCCTTTCGTTTTTTGAGAGCAGTGCATTGTGGGAGCCCAGAGGCTGGATTATGTCGTAGCGCTAGGTGGCCAACATTTATCTAATGTGTATGGTCGGCTTTACATTGGAACAACAGAGAAGAAAAGAACAAAAGGCTTTATCTAGCTACGTCATTTATTATGTAGATTTTAAAGGGGGGAAAGTTGTTTTAAATTGGAGTATTCCTTTAAAGGGTACCTCTCATCAAATAAACTTTTGATATATTTTAGATTAATGAATGTTGAATAACTTTCCAATAGCATGTTAATGAGAAATATGCTTCTTTCTATTGTATTTTTCCCGATCAGTCCTGTCAGCAAGCATTTCTGACTCATGCTGGAGTCCTAAACACTCAGAGCTGCCAGCCTGCTTTGTTCACAGCCAAACAGGCAGTAAACAAAGCAGGCTGGCAGCTCTGAGTGTTCTCCTTTGTGAACAAAGCAGACTGGCAGCTCGCAGTGTTTTGGACTCCAGCATGAGTCTGAAATGCCTACTGCCAGGACTGGTAGGGAGACCCCTAGTGGTCATTTCTTCAAAGTGGAAAATTAAATAGAAGGAAGCATATTTTTTAATAACATGCAATTGTAAAGTTATTCTGCATACATTAATCTAAAATATATCAAAAGATTTTTTGATGAGAGGTACCCTTTAATATATAAGATTAAATTCAACGTCATTTGAAATTTTTTTTTAACTTTTTTTTTTTTTTTGTCAAAACTGGCCTTGACCTGGTAATTCTGACTAAAATACCTGTTCACCTCTGTATATTAGTTGGTGGGAAAAGTTGAGTCAATATCAGGAAGCACGTATAGAAACCAATGGTAACTGTCAGCTTTCACCAGAAACAGAATGAAAGCCGACTGGTTGGTTACTGTGGTTAAAACCACGCCGCTCTACTGTAGGAGATACGTCTGTCTGTTTCATCGAATTAATCATGATGCTTGGGGAACGCTCTTCATTGTATGACGGCGCTGAGCGCCCTAGCCTGGTGACCCTTGTCCATATCAGTCAGGCATTTCATACAGGTCTCAAAAGTGTGGACCTCCAGATGTTGCAAAACTACAACTCCCAGCATGCCCGGACAGCCAATGGCACATGCTCCGCCCATGCACTGTCCATGGCCCTCATTTACTAAGAGTGTTGTGTAGGTTTCTTTGTGGGTTTTAATTCCCTACAATTTATTTTCCACGGTATTTACTAACGTTTCCCTACATTTTCCACTTTCCCTGCACTTTGCTTTTTTTTACACATGTTCTGATCTGTCGGGTTTTCCTCAGCTGAAATCCACCACATTTTATGTGGAAACCTTAGTAAACATGATGGGGGGAGATTTATCAAAACCTGTGTAAAGGAAAAGTTGCCCAGTTGCCCATAGCAACCAATCAGATCGCTTCTTTCATTTTGCAGAGACCTGTGAAAAATGAAAGAAGCAATCTGATTGGTTGCTATGGGCAACTGCACCACTCTTCCTCTACACTGGTTTTGATGAATCTCCCCCCGTTGAGTTTTTGTGAAAATGTCAGGAACACGCCCCTTTTCAAGGATTACGCCCCATTTCCCCGCGACCACGCCCCTTTTTCGGGTTTTCTTCGCAAAATGGAGAATTAGTCAAGGTTTTTTCAATTCGGGCGCAAAATCTGGCACATGCAACAAATGACTCGGCACTCAAGCTAATGCTTATGTGGGGTTTATTTCATACGCAATCCAAGTAGATAACGTTTCGGTCAAGTATTGACCTTCATCAGATCTAGATTGCTGCGGAGTGTAGTGCTGGAAGATGCGGCTAAAACCGCCGTGGTATGGGTACTGTGTAAAGCGACCGTAGTCGCGACTACGGTCGCTTTACACAGGACCCATACCACGGCGGTCTTAGCCGCATCTTCCAGCACTATACTCTGCAGCAATCTAGATCTGATGAAGGTCAATACTTGACCGAAACGTTATCTACTTGGATTGCGTATGAAATAAACCCCACATAAGCATTATCTTGAGTGCCGAGTCATTTGTTGCATTTAAGTAAGGATTGGGACCCTACTCGTGCACCCACCATCTGGATTAAGAGTGCCATATTGTGCTACTAGTGCAAAATCTGGCACAGACAGAATTTCTGGCGCAATGCAACAGAATCTGGCGCACAACCGGCAAAACATGTCGGGTTTGCAATAGTAAATGAGGGCCAATGTGTATAAGATGGCGCTTCCAGAGAGCTACACCCAAGATGATAAGACTCACATCCTAGATGAGGAACACCTTCAGATAGAAGAAACCAATCACAAGGACAGCTATTCAAGACGTATAGCTTTGCACATGGCGAATTGTTAGTCTATATAAACCCCTGTTACTGTTGTAAATTCAATATAATTTAGCTGAACTTTGTGTTAGTGGGACTTTCTTCTCGTGCATGCACTGATCCTGATACCTAATTAGGAAGGGGGCAGATACTCATCTTATACCGTGTCCGGTTCCGATCCATTTCAAAAACAAGAGGCCCTAATTTTATTAAGAGGCATAGCACACTGGAATCTACATAGGTGCTTATTTCTGGCATAAACATGTAGGGTCATGGAAGGCTCTGCCCCTTTAATTTAAGCACAACCCAGTTTAGAAATTTTGGGGCCACCACTAGCGGGACCTTACCAAATACTGATTTATGCAGCTCCTACTGAACTCCATAATAAATATAGGCTCGGTAAACTTCCTCCAGTGGTGGTAGCTAGAGATGAGCGAACTTACAGTAAATTCCATTCGTCACGAACTTCTCGGCTCGGCAGTTGATGACTTTTCCTGCATAAATTAGTTCAGTTTTCCGGTGCTCCCGTGGGCTGGAAAAGGTGGATACAGTCCTAGAAGACTCTTTCCTAGGACTGTATCCACCTTTTCCAGCCCACCGGAGCACCTGAAGGCTGAACTAATTTACGCAGGATAAGTCATCAACTGCCGAGCCGAGAAGTTCGTGACGAACCGAATTTACTGTAAGTTCGCTCATCCCTAGTGGTAGCCATTTGGCTGTGTGAAGAGAATAAGAGAATTTGGAGTTCTCTATCACAAATTCGGCGCCATGACTTCCTATCCAGACGTCTCATGACATGAATCAGCACATCGCCCCATGGCACGTAATATTACAGTCGAAATGTCATCAGCTGGGCCACTGGTGGGGGGAGATATATACAGAACTGGAGTTGTCCTGTAGACCATCCCTTACAGCTCGTTTTATACTTCGTCACACTTGTGGTTGATGTTTCACGCTGTCCTATAGGCCTGGAAGCAGCAGAAGTTTGCTGAGACGCTTAGCGTGTGTGACCGCAATGAAAGTTTATAGAAAGAAACCTGGGAACTAGTGTCTCGGAGATTAGAAGAGAACAGAGGGTGGGACAATAAACTTCAGCCCATGCGAGTTACTTCCTCTATTAAGGAACCGCTGAAAGTGGAAGCCGTGCCTCCTGAGGTCTAGACAACAACTGGATGACCTTGTGTTTTTCTGCAGCTCATTTCTATGAAAATACGTTGGTTTTGTGTGTTTGCAGAGGTGAGAGACGTGACACAGAACAGACAAAGCTTTGACGTAAACCTTCAGACCTGAAACGAGTAGAGTAGGGGCGCCATATAACGAAGGCGCCAGGAATACACGTGTGATGTATAAAAAGGGATCAAATTACAACATCAATGATATTATTCACGTTTAAAGGGGAAGTGTCCGGAACATTTTGTTCTGAACGCTTGGAGCGGGCGGCGGGGGGGGGGGGGGGGGGGTCGTGATGTCACTGTCACACCCCTTTGTGACTTCATACCATGCCCCCTTAATGCAAGTCTATGGCGACCGCCACGCCCCTTCCCATAGACTTGCATTGAGGGAGCATGGCGTGATGTCATGAGTGGCGTGGCCGTGAAGTCATGACCCCTGCCACCGGCACCCAGCGTTCCAAACGAGCGCCGGGTACTGCACAAAGATTGTGGGGATACAAGCTGTGGGACCCCCCCACGCAACCAGACATCTTATCCCCTATCCTTTGGATAGGGGATAAGATGTCTAGGGGCGGAGTACCCCTTTTAGGGCTTTTTCTAAGTATTTTACATCATCTAGCCACACACAGATTGGACCACTTATGTCAGCAGCAGAACACTAGGATGTTAGAGGGCCGGTCTTCAGTACTCTGTGTGGTAAGCTTGTGTGGGTGTATATGGGGTGTAGCTGTGCAGTGATGAAAGGGTGCTGGTTTAACCCTTAACTGTCGTGAAGCCAGGGTGAGGGCTCCTCTGTATATGCTGGTCCTATTGCCACCTGTCCCAAGAGCGATAGGGAGGTATAATAAATGATTGTCCACAACTGGAGGTTTCAGAAAACTGTCGGAGCTTTTACTGCAGGTTTTATGCAGAATTAAACAGGAACAGTCTTTGTACAATAAGAGTCTATTAGGATCCTGACAGTTGGTTGGGACCTTGTGAGTTTTAAGCTCAGGCGATTTATATGCCCTGTTCCGCTGGATTTAGGGGATTGAGTTTAGGTCCAGCAGTCAACAAGGAATTATGGTCTAAACATGTGACCACACACACGTGACCTAGGAAGGTCCTTTAACACACCTTAATAGAATTAACATTAGTCATGTGACCTAAGGTCCTGCGACACTATATTCACCATTAAATATACAATTAAATATACATATAAACATCACAAAATTTAAGAAGGAAGAGGTGACTAGTGGCTATCCCACCAGGAGGACCCTACTGGAACGAAGTAACTCTGGCTTTGGGAACCACCATACAAGGTACGGCATACCATACGGTATCGGGACACCACATCTGTACTAAAGAATCATCACAACACTAACAAAATATACCGTATTTGCTCAATTACAAGAAAATCCTGGACCCTCGCGATCAACATCTTATCCCCTATCCTTTGGATGGGGATAAGATGTCTTGGGGCCGGAGTACCCCTTTAAAAAAATGCCAGCCAGCCCCTTTAACATACGATCCATTTACTAAATTCTTTTTTGCATTTCAATTTATTGCAATAAAATCTAACAAAGCAAAGGTAAGAATCCCCCACCTCATTTGTCATCCAACACATGTATAGTATATAATACTCATCTATAACACATATAGTAAAATAATGCACCCGCCCTTATTACATCCAGTTATTTAAGATGCAGCGTAGAATATTAACGACCCTTTTCCAGCCAAATTCTGATCTATGTGAACAAAAATGTTTTCATTACATATTTCGGTCCCCACCTCCGAAACTTCAAACAAAAAAAAGGGGAATTTCTCGTAAGAATCGCATTTGCAATTTATTACTATGGAGGATTCCCCGGGTGAATATTACTGTGCTATAAAAAGACAATTCCCTGTATAAGGAACGTTGTAGGGTTTTTATAATGTGATCTCACTGAGCATTGCCCAGCAACTCCCTCAGATGGGATTTATTAGGCCGTGGATTTTAGGCCTCTCCGCTTGGCAACATTATCAGAGAGCGACGCTAAGATTCCGTCCAAGAGTGCGACCGCGCCAAGAAAGTCCTCGTACAATCGGCCAGATCTTGACCGAGACACAAGATTTTAATCATTGTAATTTACTGTTGTAAAGAGCGCCGGTATACGTTTTATTTCCCTTTTGGAAGCCGACGCAGTTTGTTGTGTGGGAAAATAACCCCAAAATATAATTATTTAGTTAAGATCGAGTGTTCTGGCTTCGAAACAATGACTTCACCGTATTACATGATTGAGCGACAACATCATTCTGTTAGCGAGCTCACGGCACCCTGCGGAATATTGCTGACCTGATCCAGATTGATGAAGACCTTGTGCGCTGTCTTAAAGGGACAGTACGCCTGCCGTTGGCTGTCTGGGCAAGCTTGGAGTTGTAGTTTTGCAACAGCTGGAGGTCCAGAGTTTGGGGACCACTGCTTTAAGAGCAGCTTTAATTACCTGTTGTATCCCGCTCTGCGCACAGGCATTAAAGGGGTACTCCGGTGGTCACCAAATGGAGTCTGCCTGACAGGATAGCAAGGTTACAGGGGTGCAACTCCTGTACTGGACTACCACAAGATGTTTTCTGGCGGAATACCCCTTTAATGAATCTAAAGCAGTGACTTCAAACTGTGGCCCTCCAGATGTTGCAAAACTTCAACTCCTAGCATGCCCGGACAGCCATCGGCTGTCCGGGCATGCTGGGAGTTGAAGTTTTGCATCATCTGGAGGGCCACAGTTTGAGAAACTTATCTAAAGCGGACCTAAAGGGATACTCCGGTGGAAAACTTTTATTTTTATTTTTTTTATCAACTGATGCCAGAAAGTTAAACAGATTTGCAAATGACTTCTATTAATAAAAAATCTTTATCCTTCCAGTACTTATTAGCAGCTGTCTATTACAGAAAAAGTGCTTTTGTTTTTGGATTTCTTTTTTTTTTTTCTGTCCACGGTGCTCTCTGCTGACACCTCTGTCTGTATCCTGAACTGTCCAGAGCAGGAAATGTTTGCTATGGAGATTTGCTCCTGTTCTGGACAGTTCCTTATACGGACAGGGGTGTCAGCAGAGAGCACCGTGAACAGAAAAAATAAAAGAAATCCAAAAACAAAAGAACTTTCTCCGTAGTATATAGCAGCTAATAGGTACTGGAAGGATAAAGATTTTTTTATAGAAGTAATATACAAATCTGTTTAACTTTCTGGCACCAGTTGATAAAAAAAAAATTGACTGGCAATCTTGTGTGATCATAGTAGTTTAATGTTAATCTAACCCTGTGGGAAAAATGATGGGTCAGGAATAAGCCACACCCCATTGTAACAATTTTTGTTCACTGTCCCAAAGGGGCGTAGCTTATGCAACTTTGAATTATTAATATTTATTTTTATGGAGTGCCTGTCATGTTGGGCAGAGAAGGATGCAGCCCTGAGCTTGCCCAAACCTTGTCCTTGTCATAATAGGATTGCCCATTAGCCTCAACCACGATGGTAGTCGCTACTTTAAGTGCAGGGCATAGAAATATCCAGTACAAATAAACAAACACTGCACAGGAGTCAGGGAAGCAGGTCAGGATACAATGGGTTAACAGGCACAAAACTAGAGACAATAACAAAACACAGGGGAGAAATAAGCAGACAGATAAGAAGAAGTCAGACAGGCCTGTGTAGAAACCTAGAAAGCAGCGCAGAACTAAATCAGAAAGCAGAGAAAAGTCGGGTAACAAGACAAGGTCAGAATACACGTGAATAATATAGCAAAAAAACAATACTAGAGCTAGTGCGGATAACAAGCTCTAACACAGTCGATGTGTGGTAGCCCAGTACGGGGGGGTCTGTACTATCAGGCAGCCTCCCTTCAGTGTCCCCTGGGCCCCCCTTGCATCTGTCCCCCATGTTGATGCCTGTTGTGGCATCAAAATAGAAAAATAGAATGTGTCGACAGATAAGAACCATTTGGCCCATCTAGTCTGCCCAATAATCTAAATACTATGAATAGTCCCTGGCCCTATCTTATATGAAGGATAGCCTTATACCTATCCCTATCTTATATGAAGGATAGCCTTATACCTATCCCTATCTTATATGAAGGATAGCCTTATACCTATCCCTATCTTATATGAAGGATAGCCTTATACCTATCCCTATCTTATATGAAGGATAGCCTTATACCTATCCCTATCTTATATGAAGGATAGCCTTATGCTTATCCCATACATGCTTAAACTCCTTCACTGTATTTGCAGCAACTACTTCTGCCGGAAGACTATTCCATGCATCCACTACTCTCTCAGTAAAGTAATACTTCCTCATATTACTTTTAAACCTTTTCCCCTCTAATTTAAAACTATGTTCTCTTGTGGTAGTTTTTCTTCTTTTATATCTCCTCTCCTCCTTTACCGTATTGATTCCCTTTATGTATTTAAAAGTCTCTATCATATCCCCTCTGTCTTTTCTTTCTTCTATTCATGTTCAGGTCCTTTAACCTTTCCTGGTAAGTTTTATCCTGCAATCCATGTACTAGTTTAGTATCTTCTCTGAACTCTCTCTAGAGTATTTATATCCTATACGGCCTCCAGTACTGCGCACAATATTCCAAGTGAGGTCTCACGAGTGTTCTGTACAGCGGCATGAGCACTTCTCTCTTTCTACTGCTTATACCTCTCCCTATACATCCAAGCATTCTGCTAGTGTTTCCTGCTGCTCTATTACATTGTCTTCCTACCTTTTAAGTCTTCTTAAATAATTACTCCTAAATCCCTTTCCTCAGATACTGAGGTCAGGACTGTGTCAAATATTCTATATTCTGCCCGAGGGTTTTTACACCCAGGTGCATTATTTTGCACTTATCCACATTAAATTTCAGTTGCCAGAGTTCTGACCATTCTTCTAGTTTTCCTAAATCCTTTTCCATTTGTTAGATCCCTCCAGGAACATCAACCCTGTTACATATCTCTGTGTCATCAGCAAAAAGACCAACACCGAACCATCGAGACCTTCTGTAATATCACTAATGAAGATATTTAACAACATTGGTCCCAGTACAGATCCCTGAGGTCCCCACTGGTAAAAAGACCTCACTCTGAATTTCCTCCATTGACTACAACCCTCTGTTGTCTGTCACTCAGTCACTGCCTAATATTGGAGTCCAAGCTCAATGACTGTAGTTTATTGATAAGTCTTCTATGTGGGACAGTGTCAAAAGCCTTACTAAAATCTAGATATGCGATGTCTACTGCCCCTCCTCCATCTATTATTTTAGTCACCCTGTCAAAAAAATTTTCAAAATTTGTTTGACATGATCTACCTGAAGTAAATCCATGTTGTTTTTCATCTTGCAATCCATGGGATTTTAGATCCACAATCCTATACCGTCCTAAGTCGTCTGTGAATGTGCCCAGGCCTACTCCTGTAATCGATGAGGTTTGGCCTAACCAGTGGGCACCAACTGAAGTGCCTCTTCCTGCTCCCGCAGAGGAGGTTTGGCCAGCCCAACAGGCACCAACTGCTGTTCCCCCAGTGGTGCTGTTCTTGCAGTACAAGTGGTGGTCACCATCAGCCCCACCATTACAGAGTCCACTTTGTCACGGGTGAACTAGAACACCCGAGTGAGTCCAATGGAGGGGCACAGTCCTGTGGACCCCGCTACATGTCCCTGCCTCGGAAGCAGTGTGACCGGCGAGGCTGGGATGGCAAGTTTTCAGGTTGAAGTATCTGCTTTGCTATGTGTCACTAACTTTACTTTGTGAAGTACTTTTTTTGTCTACAGGTTATGCAACGTTTGAGGAGTGCCTGACGAACTTGAAGTTTACCATTTGCATAAGTGTATGTGCCCGGCTTTAAGAACTCTAAAGTGTACCAGAACTGTGGAGCGGTACAAAAAAAATAAAAAAATATATAAATATATATATATATATATATATATATATATATATATATATATGCATATACTGTCCGAGTAATATATTTTTGCTCATATCTTCGTAAAAGTGAGTATTCATGTTAGTGTACTATAATGTTTATGGTGTTCTGTAATAAAATGATAGTCTACATAATGTGTATATAACCTAGTAAAAATGTTTAGTTAGGACTGTATCTAACATGTACATTCTCAGTCCATATTGTCAAAGTGTTTATGTATCTAACATTTTCCCTGTCCCCGTTTAAAGGGTTCTCTCCTGGCCAGAGGGTTCCCCTGCAGCTTACGTGAAGCACGTAGAGTGACAGAAATGCTGTATATAGAGGTAACAAGGATATGTTGTATAAAGTACGTATGGAGTTTTGGGGAGAAGTGTTTAGTACCGAGGGGCCCCAGCAGCTAAGGCATTGGGTAGATATCCTCTGCCAGCCCCATCCACAAATAATATGTTTCAGTGTCTAGAGTGTAATGAATCCCGTGTGTTTACCAGTTTATTTCCCAAAGGAGCATGTATGGACATTTTCACCAAAGTGCTACATGGACTCATCCCCTGTTGTTGTTAACTATACAGACCTGTGAAGGACATTCAGCAATAATGCCCCATTCTAGGCCCAAGTGGCCACTTCCAGTCACCCTCCAGTCTTGTCTTGTCAGTCATCAGTCACAAGTCAAGTCAGTCACAGTCATCCTTTGTCAAGTCAACGTGGTCTGCATTAAATTGACCCCATCTACTACAAGTCCCAGCAAGCCCTTAAGGTCTCTGCATCACTATTCACCTCCTTGGGCCCTGACTGAACTGTATAGACTTTACCATCTGTCTACCCTCAGTAAAGCTACCGTTGTCCTTAACTTGGTGTCGGAGTCATTATTGCCCCCGTGCCTAGCCCAGGATCTAGCGGTATACCTTCGGGTGGTGTAGAGGATAAACCACGCCCTGGCATCACGAATACAAGGGGTTATTGCCATCTGCCCCTAGGGCCATTCCATCTGCCCTTTGCATCACACCCCATACCACAGATGAGTAGAAGAAGACTTAAGCCTTATAAGGATCAATTCAAGAGGGTCCCAGCAAGTTCCAGGGTTTAGGGGAAGCATGGGAGAAATCATGGAGACGGTTGTGTAAGGTGCAGTAGGCCCAATACATTTATCATTGATTGTGACATAAATTGGCAAAAATAATAGTGCATATCTACGCCTGCTCAAAGCAAGCATACATTACACTACAGCCCAAGATGTTCTAAATCTATCAAGAAAGTCTGCGCCTCTAAATAGATGTAGAACAATCTTTGGTTTATGGCTGGTATATGAAATGTCAGTCTAATCCCCCATCAACTTTCCATTCACTGACAGCTAGCAAGATTTATTATTGCAGATGCGCCAGAATTCTGATGCAGTTTATCAGCTACAAACTGGCTGACACCGCTTGCATTATATTTATTATGTGTTTTACATACTTGACAAAGGGGCGTGGCTTTGGTATAAAGGAGCGTAGTTTACATTTTGCTTTAAATTCGCTTTAGATCAGTGGTCTCAAACTGTGGCCCTCCAGATGATGCAAAACTTCAACTCCCAGCATGCCCGGACAGCCGACGGCTGTCCGGGCATGCTGGGAGTGGAAGTTTTGCAACATCTGGAGGGCCACAGTTTGAAATCACTGCTTTAAATGCATTTAAGGGGTATTGCACCAGAAAAGATTTTGTGGTGCTCCAGTACAGGAGTTGCACCCCTGTACCCTTGCTGTCCTGTCAGGCAGATTCCATTTGGTGACCCCTGGGCCCCCCCTGCACCTGTAACTTGTATATAAATCCTAAGCGCATATGTTATCCAGTGTATTGTACATAAAATGTGATATACCTTTAAGTGTTGTTGTCATGTGATTGTAACTAAGGAAGGTACCAGTGACCATGTGACCTACAGGGTGACCTATGGGACCCCTCCTGAGTCTCCCCCATATAAGCCCTGGGTGGAGCTTCCTCATTCTTTTTAGTGCTGAGTTGCAGTGAGGTGAAGTCTGGAGAGAGTGTCTGGTGTCCTAAAGAGGCCTAAAGTCTACCACGCAGCCACGGATCCACAAGTCCACTACCCCCCAGGTCCAAGTCAAAGCCTGGTAAGCTGCAAACGGGGTATAGTCTGTCATAGTCAATCTCAGTCAAGTCAGTCCAAGTCAATCTGTCTCAAGTCAGCGTGGCCCTACATCAAATTGTCTAAGTCCACCATAACTCGCAGCAAGCCCTGTGGTCTCTGAAGTCACTGGTCACCTCCTTGGGCCTAGCCAAGCTGTAAAGACTGTTACATCTGTCTGACTCAGTAAAGCTGCCGTTGTTCCGTAGCTTGGCATCAGAGTCATTCTTTGCCCCTGTGCCTAGCCCAGGATCCAGCGGTATACCTTCGGGTGGTGTAGAGGATAAACCACGCCCTGGCGTCACGAATACAAGGGGTTAATGCCATCTGCCCCTAAGGTAATTCCATCTGCCCTCTTCACACCCTCACCACAATCTTATACCCTATCCAAAGGATAGGGGACAAGATGTCTAATCGTTCCGCTACGGAACCCCAGTCATCCGGTGCACGGAGCAAACTCCGCTCCCTCCCAGATGACCGGTGACCACAGCCTCCAAGCCCCCTCTATTGAGGTCTATGGGAGGAGACGGGACGGCTACGTACTAGCCATCATGCCCTCTCCCATAGACATGAATAGAGGGGGCATGGCGTGACGTCATGAACGCGGAAGCTCCAAGCTTCTGTGTTCCGGACGCTGCTGCTGCCAGCCCGGAGATTGTGTCGGTCCCCAGCGGTGGAGCAGTTGCCCAACAGTGGAGCATTTTCCCATAGCAACCAATCAGATTCCAGCTTTCATTTTTTTTAAAAAGGCCTCTGAAAGAATGAAAGCTGGAATCGGATTGGTTCACATGGGCAGCTGCTCCACTGTTCCTCAGCCTAAATTTTGATAAATCTTCCCCCGATCTGTGTAACCTGGTGAAACGGCCATTTGACAAGTTTGAAAGTTCCAGGCGTTTTTTTGTAAAATTGTAAAGTTACGCTCTATAGAACTTAAAGGGGTACTTTTCCAGAAAACATCTTATCCCCATCCAAAGTATAGGGGATAAGATGTCTGATCGTGGGGGGCCCATTGCTGGGGACCCCCGCAATCTCCGGGCCGGCAGCAGCAGCCTCCGGAACATGGAAGCTTGGAACTTGACAGGGCGTAATGGCTCCTCCCATAGACATTAATGCATGGCTGTAGTCACCAGTCATCTGGCACAGAGCGGAGTTCGCTTCGTGCACCAGATGACTGGGATGCCGCAGGGGAGATTGCAGGGGTCCCACCGCTGGGATCTATCCTTTGGATAGGGGATAAGATGTTTTCTGGTGGAGTATCCCTTTAATTATTTAAATAGTTGTCATTATTTAAATGTGCCAAAATCCACAAGGCTAAAAAGCACAATAAAAATGATACCTTTGCCAAATTTGTTATTGGCCTAAGGGAAAAAGTACAAGCTAAAAAAAATGTAGAGAGAAAAACGCAAAAATTATAACTTTTACCCAAAGTTTATTCCAAAGTTGCAGGAATTACGCCTGGACAACCCCTTCAATAAAACCACCCCGGCCTTTCCCACCCTAAATGATGAAGTTCTCTCGCTTCAAATGTGGCGAGGGAGGGAGAAGTTGTCAAAAATAGATGTTTTCCACCTGAGTTTAATGATATTATTTCCCCATATTTCTGACGTCCCCGTCCGTGGTGGGATTTTTCTTCTGTAATAGATGAAGATGACACAATGAGATGTTGGTGGGCTGACAACCTTTTGCCTGGTAAAACTTTATTCGTCTTTTCTCTGACACAAAGATCCTCCCTAATGTAAATGGGAATCATTGTTGTCCCGGTAAGGTTACCATTAGTATGCCGTCCACCTACTCTCCGAGGGGCCTTTGGAACTCAAGATTCCAGTCTGCTCCTCCACTGTCTGATCGCCAAGGAGACCTGGCTACAAAAGATGTTCTGTGACTCTTAAGGTTTACATCATCGCCGGGTTATTATTCGTAAAGGTTCCCTCGGTCATATTGTGTGTGAGCTGCTTAGAAAGGGCCCTACAGGCTCAGCTTGCCTCCTTCATTGCACACAATAGAGCTCTCTTTTCAGATCACTTTGGGAACAGATTGATGGGCGAGCTACTTTCCATGCTCCTTCAAGGCCCGTAAGAGTTTATAGGCAAAGTCCAAGATGTCTTAAAGTGACAAGTGACTGGGATAAAAAAAAAAACACCAACAACTCTGATCATGAGACCTTCCTTCCCTTCATCCATCTCTGTCCTTTATAATGTTCCAAAGAATGAAAGGTAATTGAATCTTCTCAATGTTTCCCAGAAGGCGTCCATTTTGTTTCCCCTATCCCCTTCTTTTTTTCCCCCCCATTCAGTACAGCGATCCCTCAACTTACAATGGCCTAAACATACAATAGTTTCAACATACAATGGTCTTTTCTGGAATATTGTAAGTTGAAACTAGATTCCACATACAAATATACAGACAGTCCAGATCTGTGATACTTGTCAATGGCCAGAAGGACTGACCAATCAGAATGGGTATTCACTGGTAAAACCCTTGTATTACTGAAGTGCATGCACTGACTGATGTCTGGTAGCGCCCCCTACTGTACAGGGAGGTATTACATGTTCTGTACTACTCTTTCCCTGTATTACTGAATTGTCTGGTAGCGCCCCCTACAGTACAGGGAGGTATTACATGTTCTGTACACTTAACCTGTACCAGGGTTACCTGCTCCTTTATATATCAGGTAAAGACGGCTCCATGTTACTTTTTTTTAGGACATTGCGTGTACTGTATAGGACCCCGAAGAAGCTCCTGTCCTCTACATAGACCAGTGTTTCCCAAGCAGAGTGCCCCCAGCTACTACAACTTCCAGCATGCCCGGACAGCCTGTTAAAACATCACACTAACAACCCCCCCGACGTTGCGCCAGCCATAACCTGCTTTATCAAGGGTCCATTTAGCACTCTGACCCTTGATAAAGCCGGTTACGGCCAGCAAAACATTGTTAGTGTTTTGTTTTAACAGCAGCATTGGGACAGTGAATTGAGACTATGATCTAAACAAAATTCTAAAGGGATTATTCCTTAGAACAGAAGTGGCCCCTGGATAAGAGGAGTCATATATCTTAAATTGAGTGGGAATATATTATAACAACCCGAAACTGACCCAATGACTGTGTTTTTAATTCACATTATTTTTGATTTCTCATAATACTACACTTTTATATAAATTTTAAGTAAGGATTCCTGAGTTTGGGAAATTAGTCCCAGGAGGGCAAAGCCTGTGTAGTATCAGATAACACAAAGACCCTTCAGAGGTCTATGGAGTTTAAGCTTTAATGGATTAGAGCTGTTTTGAAGGCACAAGGGAAACCTATACATTATTAGACATTAATGTTATTGCTGATCGATGTACTGTAAGTAGTATGAATAGTAGCAATGGAGATAAAACAAGCAGTAGTAGAAGCAGGAGCATTTGTAATAGTAGTAACATTAATAGCAGTAGTAGTAGTAATGTTGATAATGAGGAATTAATAGCATTAGAAGTTAAAGGGGTACTCCAGTGGAAAAAAAAAATTTTTTATCAACTGGTGCCAGAAAATTTATCAGATTTGTAAATTACTTCTATATAACAATCTTAATCCTTCCAGTACTTATCAGCTGCTGTATGCTCCACAGGAAGTTCTTTTCTTTTTTAATTTCTTTTCTGTCCGACCACAGTGCTCTCTGCTGACACCTCTGTCCATGTCAGGAACTGTTCAGAGTAGGAGCAAATTCCCTTAGCAAACCTCTCCTGCTCCGGACAGTTCCTGCATTGGACAGAAATGTCAGCTGAGAGCACTGTGGTCAGACTGGAAAGAACTACACAACTTCCTCTGGAGCATACAGCAGCTGATAAGTACTGGAAGGGTTAAGTCCAAAGTGAATTAAGTCCAAAGGGATATTGGTAGCAGCAGTACAATTACCAAACCCACGGGCCAAAGCCCGGGGTAAAAAAAAAAACTATTATGTGCCCACCCCTAAAATATCACTTTTATTGATCAATATTAAAAGTCTAAGTGTGAATTAAAAACCCAAAGGAATGGAACACGATGGATAAGGCAGGAGATGTGCACATGTGTAGGGCTTAAAGTGAGACCACTATTTTAAGGGATTCATCGAAAATAAATCAAATTTTTGGGAAATTCAGAACAAACCAGATTCATGGCAAATTGATTTGCTCAACTCTATAAGTTAATGTGGTGACCCACGGTGATGGCGGGACCAAGGGGTGTAGCGGTGTAGGTGGATAGGGCAAGATGGTATTAACCTCTAATGTTCGTGACGCCAGAGTGGTTTTTAGGTACCGGAATCACACCCAAGTTATGGTTTAACGGAGGCTTTACTGAGGTCAGATAGGTGTTATTATCTTCACAGCTAGGCCAGAATCCCAGAAAGGTGGCCAGGAACCCAGAAGGACCTTGCAACTTGTTGGGACTTGTAGTTATTGTAATAGACTTTAGTTCAGCAATGCAGACTAGAATAGACTTAATCAGTGTCTTGACTTTAGTAGAGACAGCAGACATAGATGAGATGACTTACTGGTGTGCAGGCTTTATGGCCTCCAGGTGTACTGGACACAGGATCTGTGATGTCTGTGCTTTGCTGAATTGTAATGGCCGCCCCTTTATATAGAGGGGGGCTGAGCCAAAGCCCATTGGTCAAGTTGCGGGTCATGTGTTAAACTGGTGCCCTCTGGGTAACATCATGTGACAACATCATCTTGTGACATTCCTCAGACATCTCACAGGTCCTTTGGACTAACTATACATGAATGCACTGACTATAATCCTATGACAATAAATGACACTATAATAAAAGCAGGGGAGACACTGCAGGAGAGCCCCCAGGACACTGAGGGACTTAACCTGACAGGGACTAAGTGTAGTGCAGGACCGTGTCCTGTACAGGGACATTACATTAATAGTAGTGGTGGTAGCGAAGTTAATACAGTGATCCCTCAACTTACAATGGCCTCAACATACAATAGTTTCAACATACGATGGTCTTGTCTGGACCATGGTAACTTGAAACCAGACTCAACATACAATACTATGGACAGTCCAGATCTGTGATACCTGTCAATGGCTGGAAGAACCAACCAATCATAATGGGCATTCACTGGTAAAACCCTTGTATTACTGAAGTGTATGCACTGACTGGTGTCTGGTAGTGCCCCCTACAGTACAGGGAGGTATTACATGTTCTGTACTCTTTACCTGTACCAGGGTTACCTGTTCCTTTGGACACCAGGTGAGGGCGACTCCATGTTACTTTTTTAGGACATTGCCTGAACTGAAGAAGCTCCTGTCCTCTACATAGACCAGTGTTTCCCAACCAGGGTGCCCCCAGCGGTTGCAAAACTACAGCTCCCAGCATGCCCGGACAGCCGTTGGCTGTCCGGGCATGTTGGGAGTTGTAGTTTTGCAACAGCTGGAGGCTCCCTGCCTGGGAAACACTGAAATAGACAGTGATTTACAGCTCCCAGCAGATCTTTATTACTTTTATATGTAAGGATTTGCTTTATCTGTATCAGTCATCTACTTATTTTTCTTTAATCCTCACTTTTTCCTATTTTTGGATGACATTTTGGTGGCTTCAGAACCAATTACCAGGTTTCCATAGAGTTATGGTCTCAACATACAATGGTTTCAACATACAATGGTTGTCCCGGAACCAATTAATATTGTAACTTGAGGGACCACTGTAGTAGTAGTGGAGGCAGTAGTAGTAGTATTAGTAGGAAGATGTAGTAGTAGTAGTATTAGTAGGAAGATGTAGCAGTAGTATTAGTAGGAAGATGTAGTAGTAGTAGTATTAGTAGGAAGATGTAGTAGTAGTAGGAAGATGTAGTAGTAGTAGTATTAGTAGGAAGATGTAGTAGTAGTAGGAAGATGTAGTAGTAGTAGTAGTAGGAAGATGTAGTAGTAGTAGTAGAAGGAAGATGAAGTAGTAGTATTAGTAGGAAGATGTAGTAGTAGTAGTATTAGTAGGAAGATGTAGTAGTAGTAGTATTAGTAGGAAGATGTAGTAGTAGTAGTAGTAGGAAGATGTAGTAGTAGTTGTATTAGTAGGAAGATGTAGTAGTAGTATTAGTAGGAAGATGTAGTAGTAGTATTAGTAGGAAGATGTAGTAGTAGTAGTATTAGTAGGAAGATGTAGTAGTAGTAGTATTAGTAGGAAGATGTAGTAGTAGTAGTAGTAGGAAGATGTAGTAGTAGTTGTATTAGTAGGAAGATGTAGTAGTAGTATTAGTAGGAAGATGTAGTAGTAGTAGTATTAGTAGGAAGATGTAGTAGTAGTATTAGTAGGAAGATGTAGTAGTAGTAGTAGTAGTGGGAAGATGTAGTAGTAGTAGTATTAGTAGGAAGATGTAGTAGTAGTAGGAAGATGTAGTAGTAGTAGTATTAGTAGGAAGATGTAGTAGTAGTATTAGTAGGAAGATGTAGTAGTAGTAGTATTAGTAGGAAGATGTAGTAGTAGTAGTAGTAGTAGGAAGATGTAGTAGTAGTTGTATTAGTAGGAAGATGTAGTAGTAGTATTAGTAGGAAGATGAAGTAGTAGTAGTAGGAAGATGTAGTAGTAGTATTAGTAGGAAGATGTAGTAGTAGTAGTATTAGTAGGAAGATGTAGTAGTAGTAGTATTAGTAGGAAGATGTAGTAGTAGTAGTAGTAGTAGTAGTAGGAAGATGTAGTAGTAGTAGTATTAGTAGGAAGATGTAGTAGTAGTATTAGTAGGAAGATGAAGTAGTAGTAGTAGGAAGATGTAGTAGTAGTATTAGTAGGAAGATGTAGTAGTAGTAGTATTAGTAGGAAGATGTAGTAGTAGTTGTATTAGTAGGAAGATGTAGTAGTAGTAGTATTAGTAGGAAGATGTAGTAGTAGTATTAGTAGGAAGATGTAGTAGTTGTATTAGTAGGAAGATGTAGTAGTAGTAGTATTAGTAGGAAGATGTAGTAGTAGTAGTATTAGTAGGAAGATGTAGTAGTTGTATTAGTAGGAAGATGTAGTAGTAGTAGTATTAGTAGGAAGATGTAGTAGTAGTATTAGTAGGAAGATGAAGTAGTAGTAGTAGGAAGATGTAGTAGTAGTATTAGTAGGAAGATGTAGTAGTAGTAGTATTAGTAGGAAGATGTAGTAGTAGTTGTATTAGTAGGAAGATGTAGTAGTAGTAGTATTAGTAGGAAGATGTAGTAGTAGTATTAGTAGGAAGATGTAGTAGTTGTATTAGTAGGAAGATGTAGTAGTAGTAGTATTAGTAGGAAGATGTAGTAGTAGTATTAGTAGGAAGATGTAGTAGTAGTATTAGTAGGAAGATGTAGTAGTAGTAGTAGTAGTGGGAAGATGTAGTAGTATTAGTAGGAAGATGTAGTAGTTGTATTAGTAGGAAGATGTAGTAGTAGTAGTATTAGTAGGAAGATGTAGTAGTAGTATTAGTAGGAAGATGTAGTAGTAGTATTAGTAGGAAGATGTAGTAGTAGTAGTAGTAGTAGTAGTAGTAGTGGGAAGATGTAGTAGTAGTAGTATTAGTAGGAAGATGTAGTAGTAGTAGTAGTAGTAGTAGTAGGAAGATGTAGTAGTATTAGTAGGAAGATGTAGTAGTAGTTGTATGAGGAGTAGCAGTAATTTGATGTTGTAACTTGCAGCTGGGCTGTATACAGGACAGACTTTCCTCACACCCTATTTCCACATAGCGGTTTGATTTGCCTTGTAATGGTTGAAGTCATAATGTCTCGGCTGATTTAGAAACATTTCATTATTCAAGCAAAGGATTACTTAAAAAAATTGAAGGATGGGGGTGGGGGGGTGGGGGGAATAAGAAGGAGTCCAAAAAATCCCTGCACCCATGATCACTTCATCTCCCTGTCTCCAGAGCTGAGAACCTCCACAAGTATTTACATCCATATTATAACTTTCCCACTACAGTTTTAATGTTCCTAGAAGGGATCTATGGCCAGAACCCTTTGGAAAGCTTGGACTATGGTGGAGAATTGTTGTATCAATGCAGCTTTGGCCCCGGCACAGGGCAGCGCTGAAGGATGTTGTAAGCCCTTAAGGGAGATCTGCAGCCTAATGCAACTTATCCCCTATCTGCAGGATAAGGGGAAAGTGTCTGATCGCGGGGGGTCCAAACACTGGGACCCCCCACGATCTCCTGTATGGGGCCCCAGCTTTCGTGCATTCCCACTTCTCCCATAGAACTGTATGGAGGGGACGTGTCTGTCGACCTCTTAGTGAGGTCGAGACATGAGAATTAGCCGCGCAGAGCCGCGGCAGTGTCGGGACCCCATACGGGAGATTGTGGAGGGTCCCAGTGGTCGGACCCCCGCTATAATACATCCTGCTGATAAGTTGTCTATGGCTGCAGTACTCCTTTAAGTCAATGCCGCCTTCCTCTATTCCATGTGGGCTCTGACAGTGATTGATGGGCTGAGGAGATTGAGGTTTTTAGCGTCCTGTCATAAGACATAACGCCTTGTACGTTGCCATGGACTAATAGAGAATAGCATTAATCCATTTGTTGCTCTACAGGGTAAATAACGCTGGCTCACCCCAGCATGGCATGGTCCCAAACAGCTACTCCATGGCGTCTTGTGCCCATCTGTCTTTTCATGGGCTGCAAAGTGTAAACAAGAGGTTTTGCCAAAGGAACTTATTTCCTATTGAGAGTAGGGACGGCTGCTGACAGATCTTCTCATCACGTCTTGTGTCAGAGATCAGGAGCAATGAGCATAAGAAATCATGTATAAATGAAGTTGTCCAAGATAATAGACCAGACGCATTTTACCTTCAAGGCCTGGAGGAACACTTCATTCTCCATCATAGAGAGCAAATAACTGGGATCCGGAGATGAAGAAATTATTGGGGGAAGTTACCAAAACCTGTCCAGAAGAATAATTGACTAGTTGCCCATAGCAACCAATTAGATTGTTTCTTTCATCTCTGAAACATGAAAGAAGAGATCTGATTGGTTGCTAAGGGCAACTCAGTAACTTTTCCTCTGGACAGGTTTTGATGAATCTCCCTAAATGATTTAGGAGAAGCAAGCATATACAGTGATCCCCCAACTTATGATGGCCCCGACACATGATCATTTAAACATATGATGGCCTCTCAGAGCCCATCGTATGTTGAAGGCAGCCTCGACATATGATGCTGCTGTGTGTCGGGGCCTTCATACAAACAGCTATCTGACAGCGCTGACAACTTCAACTACTGACAGATAGTTGTATAATGTGCCCCGTTCTGCCTCCTGTTACTCACATGCTGTCCTGCTAACTCATACAGGCTTCCACTGTGAGCTCCGTGTAAGCCCCCCCCCCCCCCCCCCCCCAGTGCAGCCATAGCCAATAGCCTGCAGCATCATGCTGCAGGCATCCAATGAGCTGCTCCCCTTCCTTTCCTATAGAGCTGTAGTCGGCAGGATCGTAATGGAGGACATTCTGTCCCCCCTGAAGGTATTTAAAGAACTGTACAGTACTGTATGCGATGTCACACATCACATACAATACATAGACACACTATACACCCCATACATCAATGTTTCCCTATCAGTGTGCCTCCAGCTGTTGCAAAACTATAACTCCCAGCATGCCCAGACAGTCAATGGCTGTACATGCATGCTGGGAGTTGTAGTTGTGCAACAGCTGGAGGCACCCTGTTTGTTAAACACTCCCCATACACTCCACATACAATGGTCATCCCAGAACCAATTGGCAGTTTCCCATAGAGATATGTATTCAACATACAATGGTTCCGAGGCCCCAGAACCAATTACTATTTTTACATAGACATATGTACTCGACATATGATGGTTTCAACATATGATGGTTCTCCTGGAACCAATTAATATCATATGTTGAGGGACCACTGTACATGAGACAGGCAGGGGAGAAGCAAGCATATACATGAGGCAGACAGGAGAGAAGCAAGCATATACATGAGGCAGGCAGGAGAGAAGCAAGCATATACATGAGGCAGGCAGGAGAGAAGCAAGTATATACATGAGGCAGGCAGGAGGGAAGCAATCATATACATGAGGCAGACAGGGGAGAAGCAATCATATACATGAGGCAGGCAGGAGAGAAGCAATCATATACATGAGGCAGACAGGGGAGAAGCAATCATATACATGAGGCAGGCAGGAGAGAAGCAATCATATACATGAGGCAGACAGAGGAGAAGCAAGCATATACATGAGGCAGGCAGGAGAGAAGCAAGCATATACATGAGGCAGGCAGGAGAGAAGCAAGTATATACATGAGGCAGGCAGGAGGGAAGCAATCATATACATGAGGCAGACAGAGGAGAAGCAAGCATATACATGAGACAGGCAGGAGAGAAGCAAGCATATACATGAGGCAGACAGAGGAGAAGCAAGCATATACATGAGGCAGGCAGGAGAGAAGCAAGCATATACATGAGGCAGGCAGGAGAGAAGCAAGCATATACATGAGGCAGACAGAGGAGAAGCAAGCATATACATGAGGCAGGCAGGAGAGAAGCAAGCATATACATGAGGCAGGCAGGAGAGAAGCAAGTATATACATGAGGCAGGCAGGAGGGAAGCAATCATATACATGAGGCAGACAGAGGAGAAGCAAGCATATACATGAGGCAGACAGAGGAGAAGCAAGCATGTACATGAGACAGGCAGGGGAGAAGCAAGCATATACATGAGACAGGCAGGAGAGAAGCAAGCATATACATGAGACAGACAGGGGAGAAGCAAGCATATACATGAGGCAGACAGAGGAGAAGCAAGCATATACATGAGGCAGGCAGGAGAGAAGCAAGCATATACATGAGACAGACAGGGGAGAAGCAAGCATATACATGAGGCAGACAGAGGAGAAGCAAGCATATACATGAGGCAGGCAGGGGAGAAGCAAGCATATACATGAGGCAGACAGAGGAGAAGCAAGCATATACATGGGGCAGGCAGGGGAGAAGCAAGCATATACATGACACAGGCAGGGGATGCAAACATACATGAGACAGGCAGGGTAGAAGCAAGTATATACATGAGGCGGGCAGGAGAGAAGCAATCATATACATGAGGCAGACAGGGGAGAAGCAAGCATATAGATGAGGCAGGCAGGGGAGAAGCAAGCATATAGATGAGACAGGCAGGGGAGAAGCAAGCATATACACAAGACAGGCAGGGGAGAAGCAAGCATATACATGAGGCAGGCAGGGGAGAAGCAAGCATATACATGAGACAGGCAGGGGAGAAACAAGTATATACATGAGGCAGGCAGGGGAGAAGCAAGCATATACATGAGACAGGCAGGAGAGAAGCAATCATATACATGAGACAGACAGGGGAGAAGCAAGCATATACATGAGGCAGGCAGGAGAGAAGCAAGCATATACATGAGGCAGGCAGGGGAGAAGCGAGCATATACATGAGACAGGCAGGGGAGAAGCAATCATATACATGAGACAGACAGGGGAGAAGCAAGCATATACATGAGGCAGGCAGGGGAGAAGCAAGCATATACATGAGGCAGACAGGAGAGAAGCAAGCATATACATGAGACAGACAGGGGAGAAGCAAGCATATACATGAAGCAGACAGGGGAGAAGCAAATATATACATGAGACAGACAGGGGAGAAGCAAGCATATACATGAGGCAGGCAGGGGAGAAGCAAGCATATACATGAGGCCGACAGGGGATGCAAACATATACATAAGACAGGAAGGGGAGAAGCAAGTATATACATGAGGCAGACAGGAGAGAAGCAAACATATACATGAGGCAGGCAGGAGAGAAGCAAGCATATACATGAGGCAGGCAGGAGAGAAGCAAGCATATACATGAGGCAGGGGAGAAGCAAGCATATACATGAGGCAGACAGAGGAGAATCAAGCATATACATGGGGCAGGCAGGGGAGAAGCAAGCATATATATGACGCAGGCAGGGGATGCAAACATACATGAGACAGGCAAGAGAGAAGCAAGCATATACATGAGACAGGCAGGGGAGAAGCAAGCATATACATGAGGCAGGCAGGAGAGAAGCGAGCATATACATGAGGCAGGCAGGAGAGAAGCAAGTATATACATGAGGCAGGCAGGGGAGAAGCAAGCATATACATGAGGCAGGCAGGAGAGAAGCAAGTATATACATGAGGCAGGCAGGAGAGAAGCGAGCATATACATGAGGCAGGCAGGAGAGAAGCAAGTATATACATGAGGCAGGCAGGGGAGAAGCAAGCATATACATGAGGCAGGCAGGAGAGAAGCAATCATATATATGAGACAGGCAGGGGAGAAGCAATCATATACATGAGACAGGCAGGAGAGAAGCGAGCATATACACGAGGCAGGCAGGAGAGAAGCAAGTATATACATGAGGCGGGCAGGAGAGAAGCAATCATATACATGACACAGGCAGGGGATGCAAACATACATGAGACAGGCAGGGTAGAAGCAAGTATATACATGAGGCGGGCAGGAGAGAAGCAATCATATACATGAGGCAGACAGGGGAGAAGCAAGCATATAGATGAGGCAGGCAGGGGAGAAGCAAGCATATAGATGAGACAGGCAGGGGAGAAGCAAGCATATACACAAGACAGGCAGGGGAGAAGCAAGCATATACATGAGGCAGAAAGAGGAGAAGCAAGCATATACATGGGGCAGGCAGGGGAGAAGCAAGCATATACATGACACAGGCAGGGGATGCAAACATACATGAGACAGGCAGGGTAGAAGCAAGTATATACATGAGGCGGGCAGGAGAGAAGCAATCATATACATGAGGCAGACAGGGGAGAAGCAAGCATATAGATGAGGCAGGCAGGGGAGAAGCAAGCATATAGATGAGACAGGCAGGGGAGAAGCAAGCATATACACAAGACAGGCAGGGGAGAAGCAAGCATATACATGAGGCAGGCAGGGGAGAAGCAATCATATACATGAGACAGGCAGGGGAGAAACAAGTATATACATGAGGCAGGCAGGGGAGAAGCAAGCATATACATGAGACAGGCAGGAGAGAAGCAATCATATACATGAGACAGACAGGGGAGAAGCAAGCATATACATGAGGCAGGCAGGAGAGAAGCAAGCATATACATGAGGCAGGCAGGGGAGAAGCGAGCATATACATGAGACAGGCAGGGGAGAAGCAATCATATACATGAGACAGACAGGGGAGAAGCAAGCATATACATGAGGCAGGCAGGGGAGAAGCAAGCATATACATGAGGCAGACAGGAGAGAAGCAAGCATATACATGAGACAGACAGGGGAGAAGCAAGCATATACATGAAGCAGACAGGGGAGAAGCAAGTATATACATGAGACAGACAGGGGAGAAGCAAGCATATACATGAGGCAGGCAGGGGAGAAGCAAGCATATACATGAGGCCGACAGGGGATGCAAACATATACATAAGACAGGAAGGGGAGAAGCAAGTATATACATGAGGCAGACAGGAGAGAAGCAAACATATACATGAGGCAGGCAGGAGAGAAGCAAGCATATACATGAGGCAGGCAGGAGAGAAGCAAGCATATACATGAGGCAGGGGAGAAGCAAGCATATACATGAGGCAGACAGAGGAGAATCAAGCATATACATGGGGCAGGCAGGGGAGAAGCAAGCATATATATGACGCAGGCAGGGGATGCAAACATACATGAGACAGGCAAGAGAGAAGCAAGCATATACATGAGACAGGCAGGGGAGAAGCAAGCATATACATGAGGCAGGCAGGAGAGAAGCGAGCATATACATGAGGCAGGCAGGAGAGAAGCAAGTATATACATGAGGCAGGCAGGGGAGAAGCAAGCATATACATGAGGCAGGCAGGAGAGAAGCAAGTATATACATGAGGCAGGCAGGAGAGAAGCGAGCATATACATGAGGCAGGCAGGAGAGAAGCAAGTATATACATGAGGCAGGCAGGGGAGAAGCAAGCATATACATGAGGCAGGCAGGAGAGAAGCAATCATATATATGAGACAGGCAGGGGAGAAGCAATCATATACATGAGACAGGCAGGGGAGAAGCAAGCATATACATGAGGCAGACAGGAGAGAAGCAAGCATATACATGAGACAGACAGGGGAGAAGCAAGCATATACATGAAGCAGACAGGGGAGAAGCAAGTATATACATGAGACAGACAGGGGAGAAGCAAGCATATACATGAGGCAGGCAGGGGAGAAGCAAGCATATACATGAGGCCGACAGGGGATGCAAACATATACATAAGACAGGAAGGGGAGAAGCAAGTATATACATGAGGCAGACAGGAGAGAAGCAAACATATACATGAGGCAGGCAGGAGAGAAGCAAGCATATACATGAGGCAGGCAGGAGAGAAGCAAGCATATACATGAGGCAGGGGAGAAGCAAGCATATACATGAGGCAGACAGAGGAGAATCAAGCATATACATGGGGCAGGCAGGGGAGAAGCAAGCATATATATGACGCAGGCAGGGGATGCAAACATACATGAGACAGGCAAGAGAGAAGCAAGCATATACATGAGACAGGCAGGGGAGAAGCAAGCATATACATGAGGCAGGCAGGAGAGAAGCGAGCATATACATGAGGCAGGCAGGAGAGAAGCAAGTATATACATGAGGCAGGCAGGGGAGAAGCAAGCATATACATGAGGCAGGCAGGAGAGAAGCAAGTATATACATGAGGCAGGCAGGAGAGAAGCGAGCATATACATGAGGCAGGCAGGAGAGAAGCAAGTATATACATGAGGCAGGCAGGGGAGAAGCAAGCATATACATGAGGCAGGCAGGAGAGAAGCAATCATATATATGAGACAGGCAGGGGAGAAGCAATCATATACATGAGACAGGCAGGAGAGAAGCGAGCATATACACGAGGCAGGCAGGAGAGAAGCAATCATATACATGAGGCAGGCAGGGGAGAAGCAAGCATATACATGAGACAGGCAGGGGAGAAGCAAGCATATACATGAGACAGGCAGGGGAGAAGCAAGCATATACATGAGGCAGGGGAGAAGCAAGTATATACATGAGGCAGACAGGGGAAGCAAGCATATACATGGGGCAGGCAGGAGAGAAGCAATCTATATCCTCTCAGTTACCAATAAAGGTAACTTTATTTATTTATTTCACATATCTAAGGCTAAGAGGGTACAGCATCTCTCTGTCCATGTTCTCTAATGCACAGCCCAATCCTGGATCACAGTTTTGCTCCCAATTCACAACCGGGAATGTTTGTTCCAAAAACAAGTTTTATTGTAGAATGACACATATAACAATGTGTTTTGGAATCATATCGACCCCTTTGTCAGGTCAGGGCCCAGCACAGGCAGGCAGGATCCACAGTACCTATAATAGTGTTTCCCAACCAGGGTGCCTCCAGCTGTTGCAAAACTACAACTCCCAGCATGCCCGGACAGCCAACGGCTGTCCGGGCATGCTGAGAGTTGTAGTTTTGCAACAGCTGGAGGCACCCTAGCTTATTACCTGTGTATATGTATAAGGCTGGGGTCACTCTAGGGTAGTGTTTCCCAACCAGGTTGCCTCCAGCTGTTGCGAAGCTACATCTCCCAGCATGCCCGAGTTGAGAGTTGTAGTTTTGCAACAGCTGGAGGCACACTGGTTGGGAAACACTGACCTATAAGATGAGCAGGTAGCACCGCAATATATTTCATGACTATGTCTCATAAAGAACGGACACTTCATGACAAACCGGCCTCAGCCCTGTTGTATGAGAAGTATTGTCTTGCAGTCTGAGGACCAAGGAAGAATAGAAGCTTTTTTCAGCCTCCTCTCTGTCCTTTATAGATGCTCTGCGGAGCCCATCCCCCCTCAGCCTGGTTATAATCTCTTTTTTCTTTCTTCGTTCTCTTACCTTTTTCGAAATTGTGGGATTTACAGTATTTTCCCTTTTCCCTTTCATTAGTGTAAGTTTTGCATTAAAAATAAAAAAGGACATAAAATAATAAAGTAACCACAAGCCACAAGAACATGTATATATATGTATTCATTTATGATTAAAAAAAAAAATATTAAAAATTAGGCTACGTCAATGGATGGTGACTTTTTGGGCTGTTTATAATACTGGTGTATATCTATAAGACAGAATGGCCATTGGGCCTCGTCAAACACCAGGAGCCAAGTACAACTAATATCTCTGCACCCCTATAGGTGCACCCCAGCATCTACCTGTTCTCAGACACCATACACCCTAATGGTAACATCCCATAGATCTCTCCAGCTATTGGCATCACATTTATGTTGGTAAAAATCGCATTAGGTGCTAATACAAAGAGTGGATTTTACTTTCTCCAAGGCCGGTCTAGTGACCAGTCAGCAGATTGGGCCCCAGAGTCCAGAATAGTCCAGAGAACAGATGCCCAAGATGTTCTCCAACTTCTAAACAATTGAATTGGTTCTAGCAAAGTCTTCACTTAGATCTAAGTTGACTTGTCTACCATGAAAATCATCAGTGATATCCTTTCCATGTCAGTGACCTACATAGACGGGAGATGGTCCCAAGGCGTGGGTCAAACAGGGCTCCTCATCAATCCAGATGAGCTGTAGCATTAGACCCAACCTGTGGACAGGAATGGCATTGTTTCTGGCAGAAAGTAGTCATTCTTCTCCTGTAGCATTTTTATTACAATTATACACAGTGTCACGTCAGGCGGGGATAAAGTGCAGCCCTAAACTAGCCCACTCCCTCTGTCCCTTCTTACTTGCGTAACCGCCCTAGGCAGCGGGTCCACAACCATGGTGCTGGTCCCTTCCTAAATTAGTGATGGAAAGTCAATGGTCAAAACAATAAACTATAAAAACTGACAAAGGATGGGACAGCTGGAGGCACACAAAACTAACAAAAATAAAACTAAACACACACACACTGAATATGAAGTCAACGAGCCAGGAGAGAACGGAGTACAATAACAGAGAGCCAAAGAGTAGTCAGAAGCCAAGCCAAAAAGTCACAGAACCAGATAAGACAATATAAGTAAAGAGATAGATAGTTACAGTCACAAGAACTTTCACAGGCAAGGCATGACTGAGAAAGACTTCCTTATATGTCCCTGTGCAGCTAGCAGGAGGATTCTAATTGGCTCAGCAAGCTGAACCACACCCAGAAGCACAGAGGCACACAAAAAAATATAAACAGGGCAAGAATGCATTAACTATACGGGTTCTGCCAGAACCAGTCATCATAGGGGGATAGCCTTACTTCAGTAAATCCCTTCCACCCTGCTATCCACCCTCCCACTGCAACATAGCCACACCCCCTGGAGACCATGTGACTTATAACGTTTGGACCCTGGTCACATGGAATGCTGGGAAAGGTCAGAGACAACAATAAAATAAAAAGACACACTACAGCACTTTCAGGTTCTGGTCCTGTGCAAGAAAATTGGACAAAGTGGTGCATGGAGGTACAGTGGGGCTCAAAAGTTTGGGCACCCCAGGTAAAAAAAATTAATAATGTGCATAAAGAAGCCAAGGAAAGATGGAAAAATCTCCAAAAGACATCAAATTACAGATTAGACATTCTTATAATATATCAACAAAAGTTAGATTTTATTTCCATCATTTACACTTTCAAAATAACAGAAAACAAAAAAATGGTGTCTGCAAAAGTCTGGGCACCCTGCAGAATTTATAGCATGCACTGCCCCCTTTGGCAAGTATCACAGCTTGTAAACGCTTTTTGTAGCCAGCCAAGAGTCTTAAAATTTTTGTTTGAGGTATCTTTGCCCATTCTTCCTTACAAAAGTCTTCCAGTTCTTTGAGATTTCTGGGCTGTCTGTCACGCACTGCTCTTTTAAGGTCTATCCATAGATTTTCAATTATGTTGAGGTCAGGAGATTGTGAAGGCCATGACAAAACTTTCAGTTTACGCCTCTTGATTAGTGTTGAGCAGCATAGGCCATATTCGAATTCGCGAATATATGGATGAATATTCGTCATATATTCGCTAAATTCGCATATTCGTAATATTCGCGTTTTATTTTCGCACACGCAAAGAATTCGCGTATGTGAAAATTAGCATATGCAAAAATTTGCACGCCAGTCTCACACAGTAGTATTAGAGCCTTCATTACACCACACAAGCTGGAAGCAGAGAGGGTTGATCACTGTGATGTGTACTGTGATAAAAAAAAATATTCGTTATTACGAATATATAGTGCTATATTCGCGAATATTCGCGAATATGCGATATTCGCAAATAAAATTCGCATTGCGAATATTCGCGAGCAACACTACTCTTGATGTAATCCCCAGTGGATTTTGAGGTGTGTTTAGGATCATTATCCATTTGTAGAAGCCATCCTCTCTTTAACTTCAGCTTTTTCCCAGATGGCATCAAGTTAGCATCCAAAATTTGCTGAAATTTTATTGAATCCATTTTTCCTTCTACTCATGAGATGTTCCCTGTGCCACTGGCTGCAATATTGATCCACCCCCCATGCTTAACAGTTGGACAGAGGTTCTTTTCATTAAATTCTGCTCCCCCTTCTTCTCCAAATGTACCTTTGCTAATTCTGGCCAAAAAGTTCAATTTTAACCTCATCGGTCCACAGAACTTGTTTCCAAAATGCATCAGGCTTGTCTATATGCTCATTTGCAAAGTTCAAACGCTGATTTTTGTGGTGAGGATGTAGAAGAGGTTTTCTTCTGATGACTCTTCCATGAAGACCATATTTGTACAAGTATCTCTTTATAGTGGAACAGTGTACTATAACTCCAGTGTCTGCCAGATCTTTGTGCAGTCAAACGTGGGTTTTGAATTGTTTTTCTCACAATCCTGCAAGCTGTTCTGTCTGATATTTTCTTGGTCTTCCAGATCTTGCTTTAACTTCCACTGTTCCTGATGACTGCCATTTCTTAATTACATTCCGAACAGAGGATATTGACATCTGAAAATGTTTTGCTATCTTCTTTTAGCCTTCTCCAGCTTTGTGAGCGTCAACTATTTTCAGTTTCAGATTTCTAGACAACTGCTTAGAAGAACCCATGGTGCTGATTGTTGGGGCAAGGTCAGATGAGTCTGGGCATTTTAAACCTTTGAGATTGACATCACTTGGTCTTCCCAGATGATGATTGAGAACAATCCATGACACTGGCAGGTCTCAGCTTTGAGAAGGGGGCAGTGCCTGCTGTTACGCCGAGCGCTCCGGGTCCCCGCTCCTCCCCGGAGCGCTCGCTACACTCTCCTCACTGCAGCGCTCCGGTCAGATCCACTGACCCGGGGCGCTGCGATACCGCCTCCAGCCGGGATGCGATTCGCGATGCGGGTAGCGCCCGCTCGCGATGCGCACCCCGGCTCCCGTACCTGACTCGCTCTCCGTCGGTCCTGTCCCGGCGCGCGCGGCCCCGCTCCCTAGGGCGCGCGCGCGCCGGGTCTTTGCGATTTAAAGGGCCACTGCGCCGCTGATTGGCGCAGTGGTTCCAATTAGTCTGATCACCTGTGCACTTCCCTATATTACCTCACTTCCCCTGCACTTCCTTGCCGGATCTTGTTGCCATCGTGCCAGTGAAAGCGTTTCCTTGTGTGTTCCTAGCCTGTGTTCCAGACCTCCTGCCGTTGCCCCTGACTACGATCCTTGCTGCCTGCCCCGACCTTCTGCTACGTCCGACCTTGCTTCTGTCTACTCCCTTGTACCGCGCCTATCTTCAGCAGCCAGAGAGGTTGAGCCGTTGCTAGTGGATACGACCTGGTCACTACCGCCGCAGCAAGACCATCCCGCTTTGCGGCGGGCTCTGGTGAAAACCAGTAGTGACTTAGAACCGATCCACTAGCACGGTCCACGCCAATCCCTCTCTGGCACAGAGGATCCACTACCTGCCAGCCGGCATCGTGACAGTAGATCCGGCCATGGATCCCGCTGAAGTTCCTCTGCCAGTTGTCGCTGACCTCACCACGGTGGTCGCCCAGCAGTCACAACAGATAGCGCAACAAGGCCAACAGCTGTCTCAACTGACCGTTATGCTACAGCAGTTACTACCACAGCTTCAGCAATCATCTCCTCCGCCAGCTCCTGCACCTCCTCCGCAGCGAGTGGCCGCTTCTGGTCTACGCCTATCCTTGCCGGATAAATTTGATGGGGACTCTAAGTTTTGCCGTGGCTTTCTTTCCCAATGTTCCCTGCACTTGGAGATGATGTCGGACCAGTTTCCCACTGAAAGGTCTAAGGTGGCTTTCGTAGTCAGCCTTCTGTCTGGAAAAGCCCTGTCTTGGGCCACACCGCTCTGGGACCGCAATGACCCCGTCACTGCCTCTGTACACTCCTTCTTCTCGGAAATCCGAAGTGTCTTTGAGGAACCTGCCCGAGCCTCTTCTGCTGAGACTGCCCTGTTGAACCTGGTCCAGGGTAATTCTTCCGTTGGCGAGTATGCCGTACAATTCCGTACTCTTGCTTCAGAATTATCCTGGAATAATGAGGCCCTCTGCGCGACCTTTAAAAAAGGCCTATCCAGCAACATTAAAGATGTTCTGGCCGCACGAGAAATCCCTGCTAATCTACATGAACTCATTCACCTAGCCACTCGCATTGACATGCGTTTTTCCGAAAGGCGTCAGGAGCTCCGCCAGGATATGGACTCTGTTCGCACGAGGCGTTTCTTCTCCCCGGCTCCTCTCTCCTCTGGTCCCCTGCAATCTGTTCCTGTGCCTCCCGCCGTGGAGGCTATGCAGGTCGACCGGTCTCGCCTGACACCTCAAGAGAGGACACGACGCCACATGGAGAATCTCTGCCTGTACTGTGCTAGTACCGAACACTTCCTGAAGGATTGTCCTATCCGTCCTCCCCACCTGGAAAGACGTACGCTGACTCCGCACAAAGGTGAGACAGTCCTTGACGTCTACTCTGCTTCTCCACGTCTTACTGTGCCTGTGCGGATATCTGCCTCTGCCTTCTCCTTCTCTACTATGGCCTTCTTGGACTCCGGATCTGCGGGAAATTTTATTTTGGCCTCTCTCGTCAACAGGTTCAACATCCCAGTGATCAGTCTCGCCAGACCCCTCTACATCAATTGTGTAAACAATGAAAGATTGGACTGTACCATACGTTTCCGCACGGAGCCCCTTCTAATGTGCATCGGATCTCATCACGAGAGGATTGAACTTTTGGTCCTCCCCAATTGCACTTCTGAAATTCTCCTTGGACTTCCCTGGCTTCAACTTCATTCCCCAACCCTGGATTGGTCCACTGGGGAGATCAAGAGTTGGGGGCCCTCTTGTTCCAAGGACTGCCTAAAACCGGTTCCCAGTAACCCTTGCCGTGACTCTGTGGTTCCTCCTGTAACCGGCCTCCCTAAGGCCTATATGGACTTTGCGGATGTTTTTTGCAAAAAACAAGCTGAGACTCTACCTCCTCACAGGCCTTATGATTGTCCTATCGACCTCCTCCCGGGCACTACTCCACCCCGGGGCAGAATTTATCCTCTGTCCGCCCCAGAGACTCTTGCCATGTCTGAATACGTCCAGGAAAATTTAAAAAAGGGCTTTATCCGTAAATCCTCCTCTCCTGCCGGAGCCGGATTTTTCTTTGTGTCCAAAAAAGATGGCTCCCTACGTCCTTGCATTGACTACCGCGGTCTTAATAAAATCACGGTTAAGAACCGCTACCCCCTACCCCTCATCTCTGAACTCTTTGATCGCCTCCAAGGTGCCCACATCTTTACCAAACTGGACTTAAGAGGTGCTTATAATCTCATCCGCATCAGAGAGGGGGATGAATGGAAAACAGCATTTAACACCAGAGATGGACACTTTGAGTATCTGGTCATGCCCTTTGGCCTGTGCAACGCCCCTGCCGTCTTCCAAGACTTTGTTAATGAAATTTTTCGTGATCTCTTATACTCCTGTGTTGTTGTATATCTGGACGATATCCTGATTTTTTGTGCCAATCTAGAAGAACACCGCCAGCATGTCCATATGGTTCTTCAGAGACTTCGTGACAATCAACTCTATGCCAAAATAGAGAAATGTCTGTTTGAATGCCAATCTCTTCCTTTCCTAGGATACTTGGTCTCTGGCCAGGGACTACAAATGGATCCAGACAAACTCTCTGCCGTCTTAGATTGGCCACGCCCCTCCGGACTCCGTGCTATCCAACGTTTTTTGGGGTTCGCCAATTATTACAGGCAATTTATTCCACATTTTTCTACCGTTGTGGCTCCTATCGTGGCTTTAACCAAAAAAAATGCCGATCCCAAGTCTTGGCCTCCTCAAGCGGAAGACGCCTTTAAACGGCTCAAGTCTGCCTTTTCTTCGGCTCCCGTGCTCTCCAGACCTGACCCATCCAAACCCTTCCTATTGGAGGTTGATGCCTCCTCAGTGGGAGCTGGAGCTGTCCTTCTACAAAAAAATTCTTCCGGGCATGCTGTTACTTGTGGTTTTTTTTCTAGGACCTTCTCTCCGGCGGAGAGGAACTACTCCATCGGGGATCGAGAGCTTCTAGCCATTAAATTAGCACTTGAGGAATGGAGGCATCTGCTGGAGGGATCAAGGTTTCCAGTTATTATTTACACCGATCACAAGAACCTCTCCTACCTCCAGTCTGCCCAACGGCTGAATCCTCGCCAGGCCAGGTGGTCTCTGTTCTTTGCCCGATTTAATTTTGAAATTCACTTTCGGCCTGCCGATAAGAACATTAGGGCCGATGCTCTCTCTCGTTCCTCGGATGCTTCTGAAATTGAACTCTCTCCGCAACACATCATTCCTCCTGACTGCCTGATTTCCACTTCTCCAGCCTCCATCAGGCAAACTCCTCCAGGAAAGACCTTTGTTTCTCCACGCCAACGCCTCGGAATCCTCAAATGGGGTCACTCCTCCCATCTCGCAGGTCATGCGGGCATCAAGAAATCTGTGCAACTCATCTCTCGCTTCTATTGGTGGCCGACTCTGGAGACGGATGTTGTGGACTTTGTGCGAGCCTGCACTATCTGTGCCCGGGATAAGACTCCTCGCCAGAAGCCCGCTGGTTTTCTTCATCCTCTGCCTGTCCCCGAACAGCCTTGGTCTCTGATTGGTATGGATTTTATTACTGACTTACCCCCTTCCCGTGGCAACACTGTTATTTGGGTGGTCGTTGATCGATTCTCCAAAATGGCACATTTCATCCCTCTTCCTGGTCTTCCTTCAGCGCCTCAGTTGGCTAAACAATTTTTTGTACACATTTTTCGTCTTCACGGGTTGCCTACGCAGATCGTCTCGGATAGAGGCGTCCAATTCGTGTCTAAATTCTGGAGGGCTCTCTGTAAACAACTCAAGATTAAATTAAATTTTTCTTCTGCATATCATCCTCAATCCAATGGACAAGTAGAAAGAATTAACCAGGTCTTGGGTGATTATTTACGACATTTTGTTTCCTCCCGCCAGGATGACTGGGCAGATCTTCTACCATGGGCCGAATTCTCGTATAACTTCAGAGTCTCTGAATCTTCCTCCAAATCCCCATTTTTCGTGGTGTACGGCCGTCACCCTCTTCCCCCCCTCCCTACCCCCTTGCCCTCTGGTCTGCCCGCTGTGGATGAAATTTCTCGTGACCTTTCCATCATATGGAGAGAGACCCAAAATTCTCTCTTACAGGCTTCATCACGCATGAAGAAGTTCGCGGATAAGAAAAGAAGAGCTCCTCCCATTTTTTCCCCTGGAGACAAGGTATGGCTCTCCGCTAAATATGTCCGCTTCCGTGTCCCTAGCTACAAGTTGGGACCACGCTATCTTGGTCCTTTCAAAATTTTGTGCCAGATTAATCCTGTCTCTTACAAACTTCTTCTTCCTCCTTCTCTTCGTATTCCTAATGCCTTTCAC